>NW_026856614.1:0-83422 GCF_026571515.1 Ruditapes philippinarum | reverse complement strand
GAATATAGGGTTTCAAATTCTTTGAAATAACGGGAATTTTTGCTTTATTTATTTTTTAATTCCTCTTTGGAAAGTTTAAATTTCCAAACTGAAATGTTTTTATTACCTACTATAAATTTAATTGTTTAACAAATTCCTTTGGGGGATCTATTATTATCGGGGGTGGGGGCCCACCTCATATCTTTACAATTTAAAAATACATCATTTTGCTTAATAAAAAAAGCCGTGCCGGGCATCAAGATTAACCAAAAAAAAGGGTGTCACACATGCCCCCACTTCCCAAAAAATTTATGTTTTGGGTTTTTAAGGGGCGGTTTTTTTTTTTTTCTTTAGAGCTTAAAAACTAGAAATCCCCCCATTCCAGCAAAAATTTTTTCCCCCAAAAACCCCCTTTAGACCAAAAAATCAGAAAAAAAACAAAAAATTTTTACGAAATTTTAAAATATAAAAAAAAATTACTTATAAACCCAAATTTTAAAAAGGGAAAAAGGGGCAGATACGCCCCTAGGGGACGGGGCCCTTGCAACATTTGATTTATAGTCAAAAAATTTGGGGGGCTTGTTTGATTAAATGGGGCCCCTCCATTCTCGGGGGAAAGGGGTAAGGGAATTGATTTTCCCCCAAGGGGTTTGGATAACCAAGAGGGGTGGGAATCACTTGGGGAAAAGGGGGACGGGAAAATAAAAGGGAGTCTTTTGATGGGTCAAATTAATTTGGGTGGCTCTTCATTTAGGGAAAGGCGTTTTATTTTTAGAAGGGTTTTTTAAAAAATAATTCATACCGTTGGGGGGGAAATCACTTGGGGGAATTTGGGCATATTTACGGATGGGATGTTAATAGAATGGGGGAAGAAATTGCCGTACACAATTATTAAAGAAAGTGGCTCTGACAGTTATCTGAAGATGATGAACGTGGAGAATAAGGTTTAAAAGAGCCAAAAATTATTTTATTTGCAGGGAAGAAGGGGGGCAGCATTTTTTTTTAAAAATTACTATTTTTTTTTTATTTAAAAAAAAAAAAAAAAAATTAGCCTTTTTATATAGCATGCTTTATAATCCGAAACAATAAATGTTGCACAGTATGGGGAAAAACCTTTTTTTGGGGCCATAATTGTTAATTGAAGTGGTTACAATATTGATGTTCTTCTGCCTTCGTTTTAGATATCTACATATACCAGAAAATGTTAACACGTATTTGTAAAACCTTCTGATCAAAGGGGAATAGTGCATATGACGATGGGAAAATTTATTTTTTCTTAAAGTTTTTGGTATTAGAAACCTTCGAAGACTACATTTTTTTTTTATTGGGGTGGGGGTCTTTTTCCCGACTAATCCCCCCCTTTTTGAGGGGGGGGAAAAAATTTAAAGGGACCCGGTAACTTTTTTAAGAATGGGTCGGGGCACCAAAATAGGGGCTAAAAAAAGGGCCCAAAAGGGGGAATTATTTTGAAAATGCTGAAAGGCCCGGTTTTTAAACCCCCTTTTCGCTGGGGATAGGGGAAAAAGTCCCAAGGCACCTTTTAAAAAAAATTTGATAAAAAGTGCCCAAGTTTAATTTTTGGGGGTTGGGGGTCATCGAGGTTTTGTTTCTTTTGTGGGGAGTTTTTGAAAAATTTAATTTTCAAAAAGGGCTTTTTCAAAAGTTTTTGGGGTGTTTCAAACCTTTTTTTTAAAGGGATTAAAATTTCCCGGGAAGAAGATATATAAAATTTTAATTTGATGGAAAAATTTTTATGAGAAATACAACCCATCGTAAAAAAACCCTTTTTCCGGAAAGGGGTTTACGGAACCGTGGACGCCCCTTTCTTTTGGAAACACTACGGAACGATTTTTTGGGCCCAATCGTTTTTAAAAATTTTTGCAAATCGTTTTTCGTCTAATTTTTTTACAGAAAAACCCTTCAAAAAAGGAACAAATTACTTAAATGATTTACATTGAAATTTAACGTTGTTTAATTTTTCCCATTGTATATTTTTTAAATGTCTCTTTTAGCATGTTTTTTAATTTAAAAATTAAGAATGAGTTTTGAAAAAAAATGGTAGTCAGTGATTAAAAAATTAGAAGATAAAGTAAATCTTTTTAAAGGGTATTTATCAGCTGAAACGAAAATTGAATGGGTTCTTTTAAAAAAACACCTCATTGCCCATAAAAAGGGTGGGGGGGGGGAAATTTTAAAATAAATTTTTAATGCTTAAGGATTTATAAAAGGGGGGTCAAGGAAAGGGTTTATAGCGTTTTAAATTTTTTAGGGTTTATTTGCTCCTTGTAAGATTTTTGGGTTGATATTTACAGCAAAGGATCAGGGAAACGTTTTTAAAACAATTTGTTTTGATTGGTTTTGACACCCGGGGATAGTTGAAAATTGGGAAAAAAGGGAAATTTTTAAGTTGAAAGGAAATAACATTGGTAAAAGGGGGGTAAAGTAAATCCCTTTTAGTTTTTTAAAATTTTTATTGACGGGGCGGCTGAATTTTTTTATAAAAATATAATTTTGGAAAAATAAGGCCTTGGGGGGAAATTTGGGTAAAAAAGGGAAAATTATTCTCTACATCACAAAAAAAATCTTATTGATAAAAAAAGTCCCAGGAATTTTACCTGAGTTTGAGATGTAAATTTATGAGAGCATATCCCATAAAAGAGAAAAACAATAGTAATTTGATATTTAGGTTTTCAAAAACTAATGCCCTGTAATTTTTCCTTCTTAGTTTTTTAAAAAGGCTTAAAAAAAATTTTAAATATCCTTTTATAAAAAAACCCAAAAAAAAAGTTCCTAACGGGCGGGGGCTTTTTGGGGGGGGATTTCCGGGCCCCTTTTGGGATAAATTTTTATAATTGCGATTTTGGGTGAAAAATTTCTTTAACCCTTAAGGTTAGATTGGGATAAAGGGACCCCCTTTTTATGGTTTTGTTTCTTTCCTTTGTCCGGGGAAAATTCATGAACAAACACAAAACGGGATTTATAATAAGAAAAGGGGGTAAAATTTGGGGGTGGGGGGTTTGGGAATTATTAAAGGGGTGTAGTTACTTTTTGGGTAAATATTTGGGGGGGAAAAGGGGAAAACGGTTTTGGAATTGGGGAAGTAACAGCACCCTTCTTAACGACGTAATTTCCTATAAAAGTCTTTGGGGTTTCTCGGGGGGAAAATATTTTTTTTAAGGTTTTTTAAATGGTAAAAAAAAGGGTTAAATTTTTTTAACGACGAAAAGGGTAAAAAATGGGGTAAAATTTCATGGGGGTAAAAATTTTTCCGGACATCCCGGGTAAAAAAAACCTCTGTTTGTTTAAATTAAAATTTAACTTAAATTCCCCAAGTTTAGGATTTTTAACCCCCATTTGGATGTGGGGGGGTTATAATTCGGGGGTGTTTTAAAGGTACCCCAGGGATTTTTAAAAGGCTATCATTTCTTTTCCTTGGGAATTCATTTACCATTTTATACCTAACTTTACTTTGGGGACAAACATCTTAAAGGTGTCAAGTTTTAAAGAAAGAAGTGTTTACCTTCCATGCTGTGGAATTATCTTATTTATAATCCTAAAATATAAATATTGAGACCACTTTTGATTTTTTTCAAATTTGTTGGCTTTCTGTGGAATGCAATTCAGTTTATTGTGTTGCGACATTAAACTGTCAGACAGTCAAAGTCACACAAGCATAACCTTTGCATATTTTATCATGATGTTTATCTATCTATTACGGTCTATAAAACAATTTTTTATCGTTAATTAAATCATAAAAATAATTATATAATTTATCTAACAATTTATATATCTTTTATTAATTTACACTGACAGTGTCAAACAGGATGTTTTTTAGTCTGACACAATATCTTAGGTTTTATTTCATTTTCCAATATAATACGTTGAGCTTAAACAAACGTAACACCATGGTAATATAGAGAGTAAAATTATATTTGATGTATGACAATGAAAAATTCTCTTGAAGTTATACGGGTTTTATTCATAATGACCACATTGTAGTTGAATTACGACGACTAGACGTTTCTGGAAGTAACAAGACATATATAATTGAATGTAACCATTATAATATCTCTTATTCTCGCTTGATAATATTTACACATCCTCTAGGTATGCCGATACGGGTTATGCAAGTCTTTTCCAACAGAGAAGAATGTTAATAGAATTTAGATCGGAAATGTAAGAGGAGTTTGGGCAAACTGTGTTTGTCTTGTCTAAAATAAGGTTTTCTCAAGCCATAAACACACGTTCCAAAACCATTATTATGTATAAGGGTACTTAAATTTATCCTTACACTTGTACAAAAGATTGAGGAAATCAAAATATCGATTATTGTTTATTGTCATGACCGTACCGTTTTAATCCTCAAAGATTAAGTGGGCAATTATGCCATGCACACTAAATAGTTCTGCAAAGTGGCCGATATGCAATTTTGATCCTAACTTGTCTGGTAATTGTCATCTTAATTATGTGAAAATAAAATAAATTCAGTATTGTACCATTTTAATAAAGTACATGTATGTAGCTTTTCTGAAATAAACCACGATTTATCAAAAATATTATTATCAAAAAGTATTATTGATAATGCACCATGACGTCTACTTATTAAGTATATATATCTGCTGCCTGCAGTTTACAAAAAATTTGTTTAAATTTTGAAGAAAACAAATGCAGCTTCAGAAACATCTGTATGAAAAAAAAATGTTCAAACTTGGTATATTTCGATAGACGCAAAATAGCACATGCACGAAATCCCTGCTAATGGATTAAACACTAGTCTAATTTAAATAGCAACATAATAGTTTGCCCAGAAAATTTTTATTCTGTTTACGTACACTATTTCTATTGGTCAAATTACAAGGACACTCTTTATAAACATCTGTTTCATGAATCAATCATATGATTATGGACACAAAACATTTTTCACTTTTAAAGTTAATTTTAAACTATTACCTTAATATATTTTAAATTCTATTTAAACAGTTAAAGATTTATTCACAGTCAAATCATTTTATTTCAAAGAAAATACGGCACTTTTTTAAAAACAATAACGTTTTTGAGTATTTATTCAATTCATAGAAATTTACCCTTAAACAAGTTAAATATATATTTTAAAAAAATCTAATTTTTTAGCAAAAAAACTTTTAAAAAATCCCCCAAATTTAACATTTAGATTTAGGGATTATTTTTTTCAAATAAAATTATTTTTCAATTGAATGAACCAAAAATTCATTAAATATTACAAAATTTGCAGGAATTCAATTTTGAAGGATTTTTAAACAATAAAACAAAAATCACATTTTTTTTTTTTAAGTTTGGATTATCTCATTAATTTTTAAAGTTTTGTGAACAGGGCAATCAAAAGCTTGACATTTGCCCTACTTTCTGTTTAATTTTATAATTTACTACAAAAAATAATCAATGGTCCAAGTAATCAACTGGGAATATCAGTCTTTTTTGAATTTAGGTCGTTTTATATTGTATCATAAATACTTTTTGACAATTACCGTTATTATAATTAAATTTTTGATACATATTTTTTTACTGGACATGACAGCGAAAAATTAGCATAATGTCTCTTTAACAAAGGTCTTCAAATTGATAGTGGGCATTTGTGTAACACAAAAGCAAGATTTCATTGGATTTATTCTGGAGCAGGAAACAGTCAATATATTTCAATATTTATATAATTTATAAAAAATAACTTATTCTTCCAATATTGTTCCGAAACAATCTAACAAACTCCACAAACACTTTTTTCTTAATCAATGAATATTAAATATTTAAAACCCAAAGAAATTTACTCGATTAAAAAGACAAGGTGTTGCAATTTGATACAATTAAAACCTCCCCTGAAGGATTTTTATATTTCTTAATTTTCCTGTTTTGTATTGGCAACATTGAATGTAGCTAGCTATATTTGATAAAGGCATACTTTTCAATTATGATTACATATTTTCACCTGCTATGTCTTCAACAAAAATTCTATTTGTACTCGTCTTATTTGCAGTAATGCATTTAAAGCCGCTGTAGAGCTTGCGTAAAGAAATACACCATGCTCAAATATGATATAAGAAAATATTGATAATTACTACATGTATAAAGTCTCTTTGTAAATATTAAGTGTACGTGTTTTGACTTCACACAAAGTAGATATTTATATTTTAAACTGTACACACTATAGGTGATCACAATATGAGAATATATTGTCATTTAAAACACTTGCAGTTTTTTTTTGTTTTTTTTTTTGTTGTTGTTTTTTTGAGAAAGGTCAAACATTACTTGACCTGTTATAGGGAATGCATCTTCCTATACAAAGTTTAGTCTTTCTTTTATTCACATTAGATATATTTAGTACAGAAATATATAGTTTTCAATACGTTTCTGTGATTAAAGTATGTTACTTAAAAATTGGCATAGTATATCGTTAAACGTAGCTGCATTAGAGAGACTAATCAAATCAAATTATTAAAATTTATCAGTGTAGTCAAAAGTTGTGATCTTCTAAAAGGAACTGTATACAATGGTCATTGAAATGATTGTTTAATAGAATACAAGCAAAGAAAAGGGAAATTGGAAAAACGAGGTTCTAAAATCACAATAGGAAAATCAAAATAGTTAAAAAGAGCACCATATTGCTACAATAATCATCATCAGGTTCACGACAAAATACAATTGACAGCGGTTCGACATGCTAGAAAATATTTGAATTTTTAAATAAATATGCTGAATTATGCTTCATAAATTACTTATAATTTTGCATAACCAACTATAGAAAAATAAATCTGTTACAAAGGATTTCAGCCAAGTTAGCAACATGGCAGGAAATAAAGTAACAAATAGAAGTTAACTGTTATCTTATTTGAATTCGGTCTTTATACATATATTTTCGGCGGTAATTGACAAAATATAAAATATAACCCTTTTTTGTTGAGGTTAAAGTTTATGTTCAGATTGTGCAAAGAATACAAAACAAATCACAAGTTATTTTTATTGTGTTTATATATACATGGACTTCAATAAAATGGAAAAAGGAAAATTCATCATTAAATAGTTTTACAACATGAAAACTTTGTAAGGATTTCAGTGAACCTTTTTCGTTTACCGTAATGCTTGAAAAAGTAGGACAAACACATACTTTTCGCACAAATATTCTATTCTTAAATTAATAAAACAAGCAAGGATAATTAATAATTTATTGTACAATTCCTAAAATTTTATAGTTTTTTATGTTTTTATTGCCATGAGAAAAAAATCTGTTCGTAATCAACTTGTATTTGATTAATAGAGTAGTACAAAATTAAAATATCATTGACAAAATGTTGCAATTTTGCCTTAAGCTGAAATTTGATTAAGAAATTATGTTTTGTCCTCAGTTTAATTTCCCAGATGTTTCTTTAATCAATCGTAAAATAACGATTTTTTTATTTTCTCCGATACCATGTTTTCATATCAAAAACAAATCTTATTAAACTATTATATAAGCTCTGTATATAAAAATCTTTTATGGTCTTATATGAACAAACCTAATGCTCAAAGTAGGAATTATCAATATCATAAGTTCAAAATAACATTACATACAAAGATATAACAGAATATAACAGTTCATATACATAAAAGGGGGAAGTAATTAGAAATAAATTTCTCATAATGTGTAGTTCATATTTCAATAAGAAATATATGTATTATATTTAAAATAAATTTATTATGTACGAGTGTATACAACATTTTCTTGTCAATTAAAAAAATTCTAGAATATTTGAAAATTGTATTGGAAGGAGTTGATATACGTGAAAATCACTTCGATTAACTGTATGTTACAGCCTTATTTACAACATACAGGATCTTTAACAAATTACACAAAAGTCCTGTTATAGAGATTGTAAAACGATTTTATTAGTGCGACATATGTATTTAATGTTTTTGTATCTTTTACTTTATACAAACATTGGTTTTCCATGTTCACCGCACAGTCATAAACTACATAGAAATTCAACGAGAAAATGAACCGTTGTGTATATCAAATGCTAGATATATTTGGACCTAAATATCCTCAATATTGTATAAGTGCATGAAAAGAAATGTAGGAAACTTCATGGAGGCCATAACTTCACCTAGTTAAAACATGACTGAATCGGACATCACGGCGATACCTCTCAATATTATTCAAGTTCTGTTGGCTCCGGTAAATAATCTGGGCATTTTTGTGTTCCTTGATTCTACCCTTTTCTTTAATTTGCAAGAGATATCTGGCGAATAAAACAATTGACCGTTTTAAGTGTAACATCTTACTTTTAGAGATTGTCGCATGTTGCAGATTGCCCGTATTGAAAACAATTGGGGAAATCTTGTGATGAAAATTACTTAGTACTATGTCAACAGAGACACTTACCCCAAGATTTTTTAATCTTATGATGCTAAAAATACCACTATACGACTATACATGCTTTATTAACTTGCGCATGTATTTTAAACGAAATTCTTATCAATGAAAGTATATATACACTTCTAAACTACTTACTGTAGAAGAAATGATAACAAACTAAAATCATGGACTTTTTCATTACATTTTTCAAGAAGAAACAATGTTCCTTAAAAGAAAAAAATCGTGTATGTTCATATTAGTGTATATACAATTTGAAGTTTTCCAGCGGTCTGTTTGGCCCGTCAAATTCAGAAAACTTGTTGTCAAATTGAGTTGTATCTTTGTTCTAACACCTACATCACATTTCATGAAGGTTATTCTTCTTACAACACCTACTTAACAGCGGCGGCTTAGAAATTATAAAAAAATGGGATCGTTACTGATAAATTTGATTTGGAGATTAATGTTGCTAAAATATTATATCATGTGCAACATTTAAGAACAGATATTTGTAACCATACTATGTATTGAATGAGATGTTGTGTCCTGCATATAGAGTGAACGTGATAACCAAAAATTGTATTCAAATGCCGTGTGGCAGCCCGTACTTCACGTCGGTGTCTATTATATTTTTCTGGGTCCTTCGCGATCATTACTTTCAACACTTTTAAGTGGTCGAAAATTGAGTATCGCTCTAACCGATAGTTGAGGGCTTGGGACGTTGACTTTTGTCATTATTATCCCTCATGTACAAACTCAATCAAACCGAGTCTGCAATTCTCATGTACATTTGTTGTGGACTTCTGCTTTCGAGGGGATACTCTTATCCAGATTTTTGTATACGTGTATACATATTCAAAAAAAATCTGATTTTTTAATTTGTGTGGTAAAAATATATGGCCCTAATGTAGAAAATTTATGTAAAGATGATACACTTGTAAAATATAATGTTCCATAACAGGGCTGATTATCAATTTATTGCATGGTAAAATCAAACATATCCTAAAGCACTTTTTGGCACTTGAAGACATCAATACCCAGAACACCCAAAATATTTTGTCATGTTTGCTTCTTTGCTCATAAACCTGCATCGTAATTCGTATGTCATTTTGAAATTTGTCTTGACATTTATACATTTTATACCTGTACAGTTGTTGCCTTCTTCGGCATGCACGAGACATGTTAGCTTCATCTCTGGGCATGCTTTCCAATTGTCAAATATGCATGTAAACATGTTTATATTCTTTATAAGATAAACAAATATGAAACATTTAAATTCTAAAATAAACCTCCGTAAATTAATTTTTCCTCTTATATAAAGAAATAAGGCACCTAAACAGACAATCGAAAATACCTTTTAAAGATTCGTCATTACATCTGTACAATTTTTCAAACATTAGTAAGGAATAAGTGTTAAAATGACTTATGATGTGATGCTGGTTTAAGTGGCAAAAGTGTATTACTTTGCAGAGCACTAAAAGCCATTTGTAGATAATTATAAAGAACATATGCCCTCGGGAGCACTTTCCTGGCGTTTGGTGACAATTTAATTCTGAATTGAAAGCCTTGGTGCAACTCATAAGTCAAGTTGAAGTAAAGTTTGAGATACATTCTATGACGGTATTTATAATTGTCTATATCATATATCTGGCTGTTTAATACTAAATTCTATAATTCAATTATTATGTTGTTTTAAGAAAGAACCCAAAGAAAAACAAAATGAAATATGGTACCGAGATATGCTGACATGCGATACAAATATGTAGACAGACGATAAATGCAGTTTTTGTAAATAACAGGTACTATGAAATATAAAAGCTTAAATTTCACGACCTTCACAGGTATAACTTGATCATGACAATTACAAAAGCTTAACTATATCAAGATCCCAAATAACGTAATAGTTTCGTTTATTCTAGACATTCTGCTGACAACTATAGTCAGATATTTAACCGTGAAGATCATACACGACTGGAAAATGGAAAATACTGCAGACTCGATTTGATTGAGCTTGTTTATGGATACAGCGACCTGATCAACCCTGCAGCACTGTAAAAGAAGAACTCAACATCCAAAAAAGCTGCGTACGGTTGGGTTATGAACAGAATCTTATAAACAAATTATAAAACAATGTAATTGTTAAGTGGTAAAGGTAACAATACATGTCATCAGATATTAAAATCATGATCATCAGATATTAAAATCATAATCATCAGATATTAAAATCATAATCATCAGATATTAAAATCATGATATTGGTTGTTTGTATCAGTTTCACTGAAAGATGTCTCCAATTAGGTTCACAGATATTGGTCATATATAAATGATTTATATAATATATAGACAATGTATACTTTAGACAGAATATAATTTTTACAGAAACTGCAGAACACATAACAACTTTTGACTAAGTGTTCCCTCTTTGATATTTAAAAAGAGAAACACACGCATGTAACATTTAATAGGGTCGATAACACCGGAGATACTTTTATTATTGATATAAATAGTAATAATGAACCATGATTTGCTCATACATGGCATGCAACTTTTATTACCATAGACATAATTGTTATTTGGTATAACAAAAATGAAATGCCTTTTAATCATGACACTCCCCTTACATTTATTGCTCCGATAATAAAAACAAATCCATGATAGACAGTTCAATAACTAATTTAATAAAAAAAACGGCAGATTCTACAACATGTATTATAGACATTTAGAGAATGAATGATATCCTCAATTATCTATTTACACCAATGCATCAGGATGGGATCAGTAAGGATAGTATTGGCAATATTTTGATTGAAACAGTAGTTCATAATATCATCTTCTTGATCATTTTTAAGACTGTCCGAATATACTTCAATTAGTCATCTATTCTGACATCGACTTGAGACTATTATTTATTGGATAATTCACAGGAGTCAAAAATGTGTCCTTGAACAAAGTCTTAAATATGCGGACATGTATTTTGATCTCTACCTCATATACGCATTACGCAATAAGCGGACCATTTTTGAGTCCTAATGTTCCACAAATTAAAGGAATCCAGGATATCATTTCATTTTGTAATTTGCAAAGTAAAGCTATTTATTATTATTACAAAAAATATTGTAAAAACCTATGAATTTACTGTTTGATCAATGCATTTGGACTACATTGAATTCAATATTTTTTCAATTTTTCACTTTATTTTGGTTAATTTGTTTTGTAAAGTAAAAATTACAAGTTAAATGAATACTTATGAAATTAAGATTAAAATGTACGGAAAACATCATTCGTAACATAAGCTTTGATTTTGGATTTCATTCAATATTGACAATCCGTTTAAGGAATTGGCATGTCATTTCTGACTTCTGATAAAACTTGCAAATTCATCAAACGAATCGGGAATCTTCTTGTCAATTTATCAAGAATGACGGGCGGGGCTTTTAAACTTCTATCTTTTTTTCCTTTGTATTTATAAATTGGGGGCGTTTTGGGAAAGGGACCCTTTTTTATGAGTGAAAAAATTGGCTTTCATCTTAGGGTTTAAAAAGGTTAAATTCCCTTTTGTTCTTTTCAAAATTTGTTTCAAAATTCCCAGTCCCTTTGGGCGAAGAAAAAACTTAAAACGGTATATAAAAAAAAATCAATTTTATGCAATGAAAAAAATTTTAGATAAAACATAGGGAAAAAACTTTTGGGGGAAAAACTTTTTTGTTTTTATCCCGGGGGCCAAAAAAATTACACCCGCTAATAATTTTTTGAAAAAAAGGCGGCCCATACCTTCGGGGAAAAAATTTTTAAAAATGATTTTAAGGGGCAACTTAGTTGAGGAAGGTTTGTAAATTTGAAACAACAAATCGGGTTCTAATTTTTCTCATTTTAAAAATGATATTTATTTATAAAGAATGAAAATTTAAAGGAGCGTGCACCATCATAGTAAAAAGAAATTTGTTTTGACTTGTCAGCTTTTATTCTGTAAGAACACTATATTTTTACCATTCGAATGTGTTTTAATGAATGTGTTACAAGACGAAAGGAATAAATCAAGACGCCTAAGAGTTGGCTGATCACAGTACTTTGCTCTATATAATTGTTCTGAGTTCAAAATATCAAATATGTCAATCATTTGGTTCACAGAGGCAATTTTGAATTATATTTGCTTTTTGTGGCCATTGAAATGAAATAAAGCTGCTGCTGTTCAAATCATTTCCAAAGTTTGAATCAGTCAAGTGTTTTAAGGAATAGGTGACTTGTAGTATTTTGTATATGACCATCTATCTGTTTGAAAATACTCATATCATATATCATATATAAGAATTGTCTTTTATTAAACGTGTTCAAAACTATCACTGTGCAGAAATAAGTAATACAGAAACAAACATTTTATTCTGGACTTTTCAATCAGGTACCATGTAAATATTTTACAAAACTTATTCAAAGTAAGATTATTAGATATATACAATATTTATTCCTTTCTTTTTACAATCATTGTGTCTTATTATTACCCTCAATTAACAAAATTAAACGCGTTTGTTGAATAAATATAATCCGTCATAACAAGATTGTATCAATTCACTGTTGACTTCTTAGAATTAGAATATATTAGTAATCAGGCGAATCACAATTTTATGATACAAAATGAAAAAAACAACAAACAAAAACGTTAAGTTGACTTCTTTTATTAAAAATTAGATTTACTTCCTGATATTTTTATAATTTTATAATATAATTTATGTAAACTTCATAGTACAGTTGAATGTCGTTTTTTGCAATCACATTCTGCCACATGAATCTAAAAAACGTATTCACATTACGCGTTACTATTTATTTATTAGAAATACTTTTTTAATATATATTTACATGAGTTGTAATCTCTTTATATGACATTTTATGTTCACAAAGTTAACATAACTTACATTCTAAGAGATATCTAGGTAAATGTATATGAGGCTTAAAGAGGAAACACAAATATTTCAAATTCCATAGAAATTAAATAAAAGGTACTTTATCAAATTGTAAAACAGCAAGGAAAGCTTTTAATGGCCTAATAAATTGTAAATTCTGGCGAAAATATCGAGTCGATATACATAATTGATCAACTTAAACGTTTTGCTGCACATATAAAGGAAATGGTACAAACTTAATATATGCGGTAATTGCCTTATGTGTTGGAGAGCAGTTACTGAATTAAGACACAAAAGGTGTTCCACATGTTGTCAATGGTGGCGGATCCATTGCCTGTATATATTTCTGTACAAGTGGGTATCGTATTGTATTGTTATAGAATGGATAATGATAAAGAGCTCCTGAAATGACTTAAACTCCCGGTCTTTCATGCTTGACAAGTCAAACATGCAATAAACTACACTAGGTCTTACATAAATGTAATACATGTAATATTGCTGTATTATAATGTATCATACATACGAGAAAATACAAGATAATCAAACTAACAACAAAATTGCCATTATTTTAAAATAAATAAAACGCATAGCCGACTTTGAAGCGTGACTCTTAAATTGTTGACACAATTTCTCCATAAGACTTTTACGTAAAATAATAAAATAATTGATGTAATTGTAAACCAAGAATATGATATATGTAATGAATGCATTAACAATAAACATTTTTAAATTGTTATTAATAGTTGACTGCACCGTCCCGTAGCTAATGTCGAACATCGTTGACAATGTCCGCAGTCAGTAGGCTGCCATGTTGCAACGTATCTGCGATTGACGTCATCAACGTCCTTGAAAATGTCTTCTTTTTGTTTCTCCCTTACTTGGTTTCCATTTCTATATTAAACTTTCCTAATCGTTTGTGCTAATCAAAAACTATGCAGTGCCTTCCAGGGACTTTTCCCTTCATAATTATTACCTTTAAAACAGTTTCTCACACTACTTTTGACAAACGTTTCTTATTGATCGATTTTCGAGACGTTCCGACTTCATAAATTAAACGCGAGTATTCTCAAACAAGTGACGTTTGAATTGTGATTGCAAATATAGATATGGCTTAAATGAAGTCATTTTTTCTGACAACGTCAACGATATGTGTCATGACGTTTTGGCGTATTTTAAAATCTAAATGTGCAATATTATAAAATATACGCATCATAAAGCGCGTGATGTCAACGCAAATTAACGCACTGCGCCGGGAGTGCGTTACCATGGTTTTTAGATAAGCTGTTATTGACAATCTATTTGCGTTATCAGATTAGGTATAGCATCATGTTTTCCGATTAAGTTTGATATATAACAATAAGTGATAGGTTGAAAATTCCTTAATTGACAGTCCAATTCCGGTTTATTTTTGATCATCCCTCGTATATAGATTAAAAGAACAGAAAACCCACATAGAACGAATATTATTAAATTGTTCGCCTACAAAATGCTCATTAAGTATTGTTTATCTCTATTTCAGGCAAGGAAGTATTTTATTATATACCTGTATGCCTTATTCCGTAATTAAACGAAAAGCATTTTTATTTGTTTAATTCTTTTTTGTCCTGATTATTCATGAAGTGTGTGTCCTTGACCAAGCAGTTGCTGTGCGTAGGTAGCCTGCATCAAATGATATCTAACCTTTGCTTAAAGTAGTATTCTTCCTTTTTACTTTGTAAGAGCGGGTGGATGATTGTTATAAATTTGCTGATTAAATCATTTTGAAGCATTCATTTACCTTATAAAATCATATTGATATACAAAAAGAGAACACGATTACAACCTTTAAGTCCTAGAATATATTGTTCACAAGTAATTTTCTTTGATGGAAAACAATTATTATATTTCTGTCAATGTTATAGCAACTTAATTGGTATAACCATTCTGTATTAAATAAACACATTATCAGCCTTTGACAGTAAATTCTAATCAATTTTTAATGAAAGGAAACTGATAATGAATATTATTTTGAATCGGACTGTTTGATAAAGAATGGCATTTCTATTTTTTCTGAATGGGTTCCAGAAAAATTTAATACAGCCAATCTTAGTAAACTACCCGAAGGAAATCAACAAACATTTGTGCACAAATATTTGTGCATCTGCAGTCATTTTATCTGAAAATGAATAAGAATTTTTTTCCAATACGCCAAATGTTGCCAAGCTAACAATTTTGATATGCTTTACAAATATGTTGAGCAATGTTACAAATGAAAATGTGTGAATGCGAAAAATTCATATATCGCAGAAATCTGTCGAAATTCAATTAACTACTCGACATCAAATTACACGCGTCACGATCAGCATCGCTCTCTAACTGTCAAGATAGCATATGCGCATAGAATGTCTTGTTAATGTAGGTGTTTCGTAATAATAGAAACATCTCATGTAAATAAATCGTCATTATAAAGCAACAGCTCCTAAATAAAAAGGGTTAAACAGTACAATTGACCAGCTTTGTAAGTTATTAATTGTAAAACTATCAATTACGAGATCTCCAAAATACTTGGTATTTGATTGAATTAGATTAGAAAATATTGATCTTTTATTATCTATTTATTGTAAATGAAATACATGTATATAATACAGACAAATGATATTGGACGTAGAACTGTATAAAGTATTGAAGAAAAAAAAACCATCATTTAGTACTTGTCTACAGATGCATTCAAACAATTGTTTTCTAAGTGTTCCGTATTTGATATTAAACAAAGGTTCAATTAGTTCAACATATGCAAGCAACATTTTATAAGATCGCTCACCAAAAATACTTTGATCATTATTGCTATAAATACTTATCGAGTATCGTGATTGGCTTGAATTCTATATTAGTTTCTTGCATCTTTTATGACGTTAGAAGTTATTGTTAATTTGGAATAAAAACAAAATGCCTTTTATTCATAACAATTACAAGAAACATATTGGTTGGATAACGAATTCGTGATAAGCAATTCAAACTACATTAATAAGAAACGTCTGATACGTGATTTGCTATTATGTCCTTCTCTAACAGGTAAGGATACCTGATAATTTGTTAAAATAGGGAAGTTACAACTGTGATGGGTACGAAATAGATGCTTTAAAAACTAATGAACACTGTAAATTATAAAAGATGTCATAATAGTATGCCAGCATATTTCACTTTTATACTTTTGTTATAAAATATAAGAACAGTCATAGAATGAATTTCGAAATTTACTTGTAATGTTTGAATTATGAGTTGCACCAAGTCTTACAATACAGAAGTAAATGGTCAACAATATAATTCCCCCTAGAGCATATTTTCAATACGTATGTAAATGGCTTTAAGTGTTCTGTTACTGTCACTTTAGACACCTACAACAGTCTCTCAACATAAATTATAATTATAACACTTATTTCGTACCATTTGAGTATTTTTAATGGCAAGAGTTTGAGAAAGAATGTTTACTATTGTTTATTGAATACATTATGTTTAATATAGAGTTATAACATTTACTAGGTGACATGCTATTCAATATCGTCAGAAGAATCAATTTCGCTCGGTTCCTCATAATATCATTTACATGTATAAATCTAAAATGTAAGCCCTTTAATTTTTTGCATGTACTAACTGATTCATGTTTTAGAGATACATGACTTTTTCGGACGAAAATTTAAAGGAAAGAATTGAACAGAAGTAAATTTGTCATCAATCATTTTAGAATTACAAACTGAACTCATGAAATCACATTGGTCATCTTAAAATTAGTAAATCAATAAAGAGCATATTTGTGATACATATACATGCCTATTTTTTTACTTAATCTGAAGCAATTTCGGATACAACTTTTCTAGCTTAATGTCTTGGATATTTTAAAATAAATTGAATCCTGTTGGCTTCCTCACATCAAACATTCTACAACATTTTAAGATCTTTTAAAATTTCATTAATTATCTAGTGAAAACAGTATTCAAAATAAGAACTAACTGTGTAATAATTAACACTCTGAAATTTGCCCAAATTAACGAGACTACCAATAATAATCACGATCCCGGAAACGCATGTTCATGAAAATATCAAAAGGCATCAGATATATAAAAAACGAATGTTTTGGTATATCAGCGTTTATGATATAAAATGATTATTGAAGTGTTGTATTGATTTCATAATGTTCACACATTTTTTTTTAATATTAATATAGCATTACAAATGTACATTAATTTATAAATTAATTCGTCAGTGCGATTTTCACTGACGTAAACATGATATTTCTATTTTTAAACATAGCTTGCAGTGTTTAATAGATTAAATTATTAAATACTATGACAAAACTCCGGAATAACCTATGCAGATTGATGTAGTTTTACCTTGTCAGAGATACTTCTGGTTTAATTTATGACGACAAAGTCTATCAGACCGGTTGAGAACATTTTAAATTGGATTAACGTCCTAATATTTATATCAAGTTTGTAATTTCTGTACACGTCACCTTTGACAAAGAGGATATCTTATTACAATAAAGTGTCGTTTATTTATCAGACAAATACAATCACTTTCTACCAGTTGAATTTGAAAAATATTATTCACTTTATATATTTGTATTTATTTATAAAATAATTATTTAATTTATAACACATATTTAAGCAGTAATCTCTTTTTTTTCTTTTTTCTTTTTTGACATTACGTGTTAACTTATATAACTTACTTTATAAAATATATCAAAGTAAACGTTTCAATACACAAAGAGAAACACAAATATTTCAGATGCCAGAGTAATTAAATAATAGGCACTTTATCAAATTGTAAAACAGTAAGGGGGCTTTTTATGACCTCATAAATTGTAAATTATAGCGACAAAAAAGAGTCGATATACATAATTGATAAACTTAAACGGTTTTGCTCACATATTAAGAGAAATGGTACTAACTTATGTGGAAATAGCCATATGTGGCTGAGAGCAGTTACTAAATATATCAGAATTTAGACCAAGAGTGGGAATATAATTCATAACAAATGCAAGAAGCAATCCGCATTACAATTTATAGGTATTTAATTTTGAAAGAAAAGTGTCTTTTGTGAGATGCAATCTGCGAATTCAACAATTCCTTCGCAAATAAGAAAATTGTGTTTATAAAAGTGCATTACTGATGGGTTACCACATATATGTTTTTAAGATAATCATATGTTTAATAAAAAAAAACAATTTATTTTTATAATGTTTTATAGCACGTGATTAATTATGATATGACCAGTCGTTTTGCAAATGTCACATTATGAAATAAAAATATCTTCAGTGAGAAAATATTTAAGATATAACTGAAATCAATAGATGTCCAGGTATCTGCAAATGTTACTTTATGAAATAATGAAATACAAGTAATCCTCAATGAGGGAGTATGTACAGGAATCACTCACTTCAATATTTGTCTCAGAAGTATTGTTATGTGTAGTGTAGTGCATCCTGCGATTGTTATACGAGTATATAGATTCGCATTACAGATAACAAGAACAGAAAACCCAGTCCGCCTACAAAATGTTTTTAATTAATGTGTTAATGTAATTAAATGAAAAACATTTCTATTTGTTTAATTCTATTTTTGTCCTGATCATTCATTAAGATTTTGTCCTTGACCAAGCAGTTGCTGTGCGTGGGCAGCCTGCATCAAATGATAACTAATGTTTGCTTAAAGTAGGAACGGGCGGATAATAGTAATAAATATACTGATTAAATCATTTTGAAGCATTCATTGACTTTACAAAATCATACTAATATAGAAAAAGAAAAAACGATTATAACACCAGTCCTAGAATATATTTTTCATAAGTTATATTCTTTAATGGAAAACATTTATATACATGTATTTCTTTCAATTTTATAGCAACTAATTGGTAAAGCACATTATCAGCCTTTGTCAGTAAATTCTAATCAATGTTATGAAAGGAAACTGATAACGAATATTACTTTGAATCGGACTGTTTGATAAAAAAATGGCATTTCTATCATTCCTGAATGGGTTAAAGAATAAATAATTAATACAGCCAAGCTTGGTAAATTACCCGAAGGAAATCAACAAACCTTTTATTTGTGCATCTGCAGTCATTTGATTCAAATGAATACGATATCTTTTCCAATACACAAAAAAATGCCAAGCATACAATTTTGATATGCTACAAACGAATGTGTTGAGCAATATTTCAGACAAAAAACATGTTAATTCAACGAGTTCATATATAGCACATATTTGTCAAAAGTCAATTAACTAATCGGCACCAAATTACACGCGTCATTTTTAACTGAAAGTTAGCATATGAGGGTAAAAAGTTTTGTATGAATAGGTGTTTCAAATTAATAAAACATCTCCATTACAAAAATCAAAGCACAGAAGGCGCTAAATTTGTTTGGGTCTCAGAATGTCAGAAAGGTGAAGGTTGTTTTTGCATAGTGCCACCAATGCTTCCCAGTGTTTTAACTGTAGTAAATTGGCAATAAGACTAATTGCAACACTGATATTCAATTCAATGTTTATTTGACTTATACAATTAAAAAAAATGAGTTGCCTTAACTTGGATTTGAACTCCAGACCTCTCGATTCCTAAGCGAGCGTGCAAACCCCTAGGCCACGGTGAAGTTATGTGTGAACGGCCTGAAGAAAACCATATTATTCTAAATTAGGGTTTGTATCTCTTATTATTTCGACGCTAAACCTGTTGTTTTACACAGATGTAAATAATCATGGACCTTACTACAAGCATGAATATCTTTAAAGAATAAACAATATTAGAAATATTCGACCATTCGGGAACTATTTTGCTTGAAAATTAATGCGCCTGTCATTTGACAATCTTTACGCAGTGATCTCCCCTAAATTTTTCGGCGTTAGTGTACATATAAAGGGAAGTAACCGCTTCAAAAAAGCGGACTACTTTCGGCATTTGCAATTAACAGCATCAGGGTCCAAAATTTCGCTACCATTATTTGTTTGGTCTGACGACCCAAACAAATAACAACAAATCTTCAATGTAAAGGGTTAAACAGTACCTTTTATCAGCTTTGTAACTCATTATATTGATTGTCTGTAAAACTGTCAAGTACGAGAATTTCCTCAATACTTAGTCGTGTATTAGATTAAAAAATATTTATCTTAATATGTATTAACCATCACTTGTTAAAGAACTATATTATACAGAAAATGTATACTGGATGTAGAACTGTTTACAGAATTGAAGAAAAAACATCATTTCGTTCTACAGCTGCAATTGAATAATCAATATCAATTTATTTGTAAGTGTTTTATTTTTTATATTGAAATGAAATTCAATTAGAGCAAAACATGCAGGAAACATTGTATAGGATCGGTCTCCCCGAATGTACTATTATTTACTGTTTTACTTGAGTATCGTGATGACTTGATTTTCGTATTAGTTTCTTGCATTTTTTATGGCGTTAGACGTTATTGTTTTGTAATAAAAACAAAATACCTTTTATCCATGACAATTACATGAAACGTATTGGTTGGATAACGAATTCGTTATAAGCAATTCAATAACTACATAAATAGGAAACGTCAGATAATACAACATATGTAAAGGACATTTTGACACTAAAATAATATTTTCCTTTAACTTGTGCATAAGGATGAAGCTGTGAAAAATATGAAAACAAGTCATGTAAAATATTCATATCTGCCTGTAACTAATTTGCATCAATTTCTCCTGAAGTCATCTGTAAAGGTTAAGGGTCCATTGATAAGTTGTTATAATAGTGAAGATAAAACTAGGATTGGTGCGAAATGGATGCTTTTAAAACTAATGGACACTTAAATCATGAAAGATGTCTTTATAGTATGCCAGCATATTTCACTTTTATACTTTTGCAATAAATTATAAGAACCGCCATAGATTGTATTTCAAAATGTGCTGGAAATGTTTGACTTATGAGTTGCACCAAGTTTTACAATATAGAAGTAAATTGTCATCAAACGCTAGGATAATTCTCCCTATTGCATAATTTTATACGTATGTAAATGGCTTTTAGTTTTTTCTGTTAAGTCATACACTTTAGTCACCTACAACAGTCTCTCAACATAAAACATATTAACACCTATTTCGTACCATTTGAGTGTTTGTAAAATGGTAAGAGTTTTAAGAAAGAATGTTAAAAGGGTGTATACTATTGTTTAGTACCTACATTATATATAATATAGAGATATAACATTAAGTTGACATATTCTTTTATACCATAGAAATAATCATAGAATTTACATGCTGTCATTTTTGTATTGTTAAGTAAGTACATCATTATGCATGTGTATATGTGACAATTTATTTTGCTAGGAATCAGTACCGGATAATTTCTCTTCCTTATAGAATTATAGCTTAAAGTTAAGCCCTTTCATTTTTTACTAACTGATATATGTTTAAGATATACATGACTTTTTCGGACTGATTGACTGCCTGTGAAATGTACATACTATTAGTAGAACTGATAACAAATAGTATTTTCATTCGTCATTCTTAAATTAGTAAAAAATGTAAAGTATCTCTTTCTGAACCATATACACGCCTAATTCTTAGTTTATGTACAGCAGTTTCCGAAGTAAATTTTATAGGTAAATAAGTCGGATATTTGTGATCATTGAATCGTGCTGGCTTCCTCACATCACACATTTTACAACATTTTATACAGCTTGTAAAATTTATTAATTATCTAGTAAAAACCTTATTCAAGATAAGAATTAACTGTCTGAATGAGTTATAACTGATATTCTATTAGTGTTGCCAAAATTAACGAGACTAACAATAACAATCACGATTCCGGAAAACGCATGTGTATGAAAATACCGAAAGACTTCAGATATAAAAAAAAGGCCAAAAGATTTTGGTACTCTCAGCGTTTATGATATTAAATGATAATTGGTGTTTTCACTTGACATAGATTACATAATGTTCATACATGTTTAATACTAATGAAGCATTATATTATTTTGAACAATAATACGTCAGTGTAAAATACACTGACGTAAACATGATAGTTATATTTTGAAACATAGATAAAATCATGAAATGCTATGACTAAACTCCGGAATAACCTATGTAAATAAAAGTAGTTTTCAATCTTGTTTTATTAATGGTATCAAAACTACCAGACTGGACGAGAACATTTAAAATTAGATTTACTTCCTGAAATAATCATTATGATTGTGATGTTTGTAAACTTCATGTTTAACAAAGAGGATATCTTATTCCTTTAATTAAAGAGTCGTTTATGTATCAGAGAAAATGCAACCACTTTCTGCCAGTTGAACTGGAAAATGGTATTCACATTACATATCAGTGTTTATTCTTTTTAAAGTATCTTCTTTATAATTTATTATACCAGTAATATCTTTATTTGATTTACTTATATAATTTACTTTGAAATAGATATCTGAGTAAAAATTTCAATACACAAGAAGAAAACACAAATATTTCAAATACCATAGACATTAAATAATAGGCTCTTTATCAAATTGTAAAACAGTAAGGGAGGCTTTTAATGACCTCATATATTGAAAATGCTGCCAAAAATGTCGAGTCGCTATACATAATTGATAAGCTAAACGTTTTGTTTCACAGATAAAGGAAAATGATACTAACTTATGTTGTAATTGCCATATGTTCTTGAGTGCAGTCACTGAATATATTATAATTTAGACCCAAAGAGGGAATCTAATTCATAAACAAAGTGATATATGTCTTGCTCATAGCATTTATAGGTATTATGCTTGATTAGATATGCTTGAGGATAAAGGTACTTTATTGACGGGTTACCATCTGTAGTTTATTATGATATCCATATCTTTAATAAACGAAAATAATTTATTTTCTGAATTGAGAAAACGTTTGTGTTTATTGTTTTTTGCAAATGTTGCATTATGAAATAAAAAAAAATTAAAATTATCTTCAGAGAGAAAACGATTACAACCTGTAAAATCAGTCCTAGAATATATTTCACAACTAATATTCTTTTATGGAAAACAATTATAATATTTCTTCAATGTTGCAGCAACTACATTGGTAGTTCAATTTTATGGAAAACATTATAATATTTCTTCAATTTTGCGGCAACTACATTGGTATCAAAATTCTTATAAAAGAATATTAATTTGAACTGGACGGTTTGACAAAGAGTGTCATTTCTGCTATTCCTGAATTGTTCCTGCATCATAAAAGGGAACTATTTGAATGTTTCAATATGTAACACTTAGGAAACATCCGATTGCCACTTTTGTGGACTTCTTTCTATTTGTTGTTAAAATAGTATAATTTTTACATTTAAAAATTATAGAACATTACCAGACCATTATCTATGAACCTAACTAATGATATTTTACAATGGTACAATCAGAGAATACATATATCAGGATGTTGTTCATTTCATGTTGATGAAAGGTGTTGTGTAACCCTTTCCAATAAAGAGCTGTAGTTTTTCAAGTCTCAATCCAAAATGTGGTTAAAATAATTCAAAAGTTAATATCCCAAAGCTGGGATACACGTTTACGGACAAAAAGTTTAAATTGTTGGTATAACGTGTCTACTCCAATTGTAAATTGTGAATTTTCTGAACTGACTTAAATTACGAATATACAACTTTCTTTCTTTTTTCTAAGTTCCATAAAACTTCGATAAAATCTTGCTAAAGCAGCCCATCGTATATTTTCATATAAATAAAACTTTTTAGGAAGGATTAAAACATTTATATTCGTACTTGATTTCTGTGAAGTTTACATTATTCTCTAAACCTTATTAAGTGGAAAAGGTAACAACACATCAATATCAGAATCATGGTATTGGTTATTTGTAAAAGTTTCACTGTAGGGTATCTTTAATTAGGTAAACAGACATTGGTCATATATTTTTTTTAATAATTTTAAATAAAATATACTAAATAGACAACGTATATTATAGACGTATATTATAGACAAAATAGAATTTTTACAGAAGCTGCAATTGAACACATAATAATTGTTCCCTTTATGTTCCATCTTTGATATAAAAAGACAATCCACTAAACGAAACACATGCAGGCAACATTTTACAGGGTCGCTTACAACGAATATACTTTTATTATTGCTTGAAATGATGAACCAGGATTTGCTCATACATGGCATGCAACTTTTATTACCATAGACATAATTGTTATTTGGTATAACAAAAATGAAATGCCTTTTAATCATGACACTCCCCTTACATTTATTGCTCCGATAATAAAAACAAATCCATGATAGACAGTTCAATAACTAAACTAATAAAAAAACCGGCAGTTTCTACAACATGTATTATAAACTTTTAGAGAATGAGTAATATCCTCAATTATCTATTTACACCAATGCACCAGGATGGGATCAGTATAAATAGTGATGAAAATTATTCCTGTTTATAATCATATTTGGCAATATTTTGATTGAAACAGTAGTTCATAATATCATCTTCTTGATCATTTTAAGACTGTCCGAATATACTTCAATTAGTCATCTATTCTGACATCGACTTGAGACTATTATTTATTGGATAATTCACAGGAGTCAAAAATGTGTCCTTGAACAAAGTCTTAATATGCGGACATGTATTTTGATCTCTACCTCATATACGCATTACGCAATAAGCGGACCATTTTGAGTCCTAATGTTCCACAAATTAAAGGAATCCAGGATATCATTTCATTTTGTAATTTGCAAAGTAAAGCTATTTATTATTATTACAAAAAATATTGTAAAAACCTATGAATTTACTGTTTGATCAATGCATTTGGACTACATTGAATTCAATATTTTTTCAATTTTTCACTTTCTTTTGGTTAATTTGTTTTGTAAAGTTTAAATTACAAGTTAAATGTATACTCAAGATAAAAATGTACGGAAAACATCATTCGTAACATAAGCTTCATTCAATATTGACAATCCGTTTAAGGAATTGGCATGTCATTTCTGACTTCTGATAAAACTTGCAAATTCATCAAACGAATCGGGAATCTTCTTGTCAATTTATCAAGAATGACAGGCTGCATTTAACTTCTATCATATTTTCCTTGTATTTATAATTGGGCGATTGAAATTCGACTCTTCTATAGAGTGAAATAAATTGGCTTTCATCTTATGGTACAAAGCTTATTGCGTGTTCTTTCAAATTTGTTCTAATTCAGTACCATTGGCGACAGATAAACTTAAAACATGTATATCATAAAAAAAATTTGTATGATGAACAGAATATTTAGATTAACATATGGAAAAAACATGCCTTGGGGCAAACATTTTGATTTATGCCGGGCCAAAGAATACATCGCTGAATAAGTTTTGCAAAAAGGCGGTCATACCTGTCTGACAAATATAATGAAGAAAGCAACTAGTTGAGGAATGATTAAAGACTTTGTGAATGAAAATCAAATCTGTTCTAATGTTTCTCATTTTAAAACTCACAAGAGACCCGAGTCCTTCCTGTAGAGTAAACAGTTAACTTAACGAGAAAAATGATATTTATTTATAAAGAATGAAAATTTAAAGGAGCGTGCACCATCATAGTAAAAATATATTTGTTTGTTTGTTTGTTTGTTTGTTTGTTTGTTTGTTTGTTTGTTTGTTTGGATACATACATATTTACAGTGGTCCATTTCCATATCTGAATATAAATTTGTTTCAAATAAATGGACTTGTAAGCTTTTATTCTGTAAGAACACTATATTTTTACCATTCGAATGTGTTTTAATGAATGTGTTACAAGACGAAGGAAAATAAAGTTGGTTGATCACAGTACTTTGCTCTGTATTATTGTTCTGAGTTCAAAATATCCCATATGTCAATCATTTAGTTCACAGAGGCAATTTTGAATTATATTTGCTTTTTTGTGGCCATTGAAATGAAATAAATCTGCTGCTGTTCAAATAATTTCCACAGTTTGAATCAGTCAAGTGTTTTAAGGAATAGGTGACTTGTAGTATTTTGTATATGACCATCTATCTGTTTGAAAATACTCATATCATATATCATATATAAGAATTGTCTTTTATTAAACGTGTTCAAAACTGTCACTGTACAGAAATAAGTAATACAGAAAAAAACATTTTATTCTGGCCTTAAAATCAGGTACAATGTAAATATTTTACAAAACATATTCAAAGTAAGATTATAAGATAAATACAATATTAATTCCTTTCTTTTTACAATTATAGTCATTGTGTCATATTATTATCCTTGATCAAAATTAAACGCGTTTGTTGAATAAATATAATCCGTCATAACAAGATTGTATCAATTCACTGTTGACTTCTTAGAATTAGAATATATTAGTAATCAGGCGAATCACAATTTTATGCTACAAAATAAAAAAATACAAACGTTACGTTGACTTCTTTTATTTACAAATAGATTTACTTCCTGATATTTTTATAATTTTAAAATTTATGTATACTTCATAGTAGAGTTGAATGTCGTTTTTTGCAATCACTTTCTGCCACATGAATCTACAAAAAGTATTCACATTACGTGTTACTATTTATTTATAAGAAATACTTTTTTAATATAAATTTACATCAGTTGTAATTTCTTTATGTGACATTTTATGTTCACAAAGTTAAAATAACTTACTTTGTAAGAGATATCTATTAAGTAAATGTATATGAAGCTTAAAGAGGAAACACAAATATTTCAAATGCCATAGACATTAAATAAAAGGTACTTAATCAAATTGTAGAACAGCAAGGAAAGCTTTTAATGGCCTAATAAATTGTAAATTCTGGCGAAAATATCGTGTCCATATACATAATTGATAAACTTAAACGTTTCCCTTCGCATATACAGGGAAATAGTACTAACTTATATGGTAATTGCCATATGTGTTTGAGAGCAGTTATTGAATTAAGACCCAAAAGGGTATCTTATTCATAAAAATGTACGAAGTCATTCGCATAGCATTTATTTTCAATTTTGAAAGAAAGGTGTCTTTTGGGAAATGCCATCAGCGACTTCAACAATTCCTTTGTAAGTAAGAAAAATGTGTTTGAAGATAAAAGTATTTTACTGACGGGTTGAAACTTTGGTTTATTAAGATATCCATATGTTTAATACACGAAAATAATTTGTTTTCTTAATTGAGAAAACATTTTATAGCACGTGTTCAGTTGAATAGTTAAATGACTATTCGTTTTGAAAATGTAATATTATTAAATAGAAATGTTTTTTTCTGTGAGAAAATATTAACAACTATAACTAAATTCAATAGATGTCCCGGTATCTGCAAATGTTACTTTATGAAATAATAAATGAAAAAACATCTTCACTGATGAACTTTGTACACGTATCACTCACTTCAAAATTTGTCTCAGTAGAAGTGTTATGTGTAATGTATTACATCAAGCAACTGTTAAACGAGATCGCATTACAGATTAAAAGAACAGACAACTCACATAGAACGAATATTATTAAATTGTTCCCCTACAAAATGCTTCAGTACTGTGTATTTCTATTCCAGGCAAGGAAATGTTTTATTATATACCTGTATGCTTTATTCCGTAGTTAAACGAAAAACATTTCTATTTGTTTAATACTTTTTGTCCTGATTATTCATGAAGTGTTTGTCCTTGACCAAGCAGTTGCTGGGCGTAGATAGCCTGCATCAAATGATAACTAACCTTTGCTTAAAGTAGTATTCTTCCTTTGTACTTTGTAAGAGCGGGTGGATATTATTGTTATAAATTTGCTGATTAAATCATTTTGAAGCACTCGTATACAAAAAGAGAACACGATTACAACCTTTAAACCAGTTTAGAATATATTGTTCACAAGTAATTTTCTTTAATGGAAAAGAACAATTATTATATTTCTGTCAATGTTATAGCAACTTAATTGGTATAACCATTTTTATTAAATAAACACATTATCAGCCTTTGACAGTAAATTCTAATCAATTTAATGAAAGGAAACTGAACAGATAACGAATATGATTTTGAATCGGACTGTTTGACAAAGAATGGCATTTCTATTATTTCTGAATGGGTTACAGAAAAATTTAATACAGCCAAGCTTAGTAAATTACCCGAAGGAAATCAACAAACCTATTATTTGTGCATCTGCAGTCATTTTATCTAAAAATGAATAAGAAATCTTTTCCAATACGCCAAATGTTGCCAAGCAAACAATTTTGATATGCTTTACACAAATATGTTGTGCAATGTTACAAATGAAAATGTGTGAATGCGAAAATTCTTAATTCGCAGAAATCTGTCGAAATTCACTTAACTACTCGACATCAAATTACACGCGTCACTATTAGCATCGTTCTCTAACTATCAAGATAGCATATGCGCGTAGAAAGTCTTGTTTATGTAGGTGTTCCGTAATAATAGAAACATCTCAAGTAAATAAACCGTCATTATAAAGCAACAGATTGTAAATGGAAAGGGTTAAACAATACAATTGACCAGCTTTGTAAGTTACTAATTGTAAAACTATCAATTACGAGACCTCCAAAATGCTTGGTATTTGATTGAAATAGATTAAAAGATATTGATCTTTTATTATCTATTTATTGTTAATGAAATACATGTATATAATACAGACAAATAATATTGGACGTTTAACTGTATAAAGAATTTAAGAAAATAAAACATCATTTCGTACTTGTCTAAAGCTGCATTCAAACAATTGTTTTCTAAGTGTTCCGTATTTGATATTAAACGAAGGTTCAATAAGATCAACATATGCAAGCAACATTTTATAGGATCGCTCTCACCAAAAAATACTTTCATTACATGTATTGCTATAAATACTTATCGAGTATCGTGATTGACTTGAATTCTATATTAGCTTCCTGCATCTTTTATGACGTTATAAGTTATTGTTAATATGAAATAAAAACAAAATGCCTTTTTTTCATGACAATTTCAAGAAACATATTGGTTGGATAACGAATTCGTGATAAGCAATTCAATAACTACATTAATAAGAAACGTCTGATACATGATTTGGTATTATGTCCTTCTCTAACAGGTAAGGATACCTGATAATTTGTTAAAATAGGGAAGTTACAACTGTGATGGGTACGAAATGGATGCTATAAAAACTAATGAACATTGTAAATTATGAAAGATGCCTTTATAGTATGTCAGCATATTTCACTTTTATACTTTTATTATTATAAAAGAACAGTCAAAGAATGTATATCAAAATTTACTTGTAATGTTTGACTTATGAGTTGCACCAAGTCTTACAATATAGAAGTAAATTTTCATCAAACGCTAGGATAATTCTCTCTAGAGCATACTTTTCAAAACGTATGTAAATGGCTTTTAGTTTTCTGTTAAGTCATACACTTTAGTCACCTACAACAGTCTTTTAACATAAATCATATTAACACTTATTTCGTACCATTTGAGTGTTTGTTAAATGGTTAGAGTTTTGAGAAAGGATGTTAAGAGGATGTATACTATTGTTTATTTCCTATTTATATGTTGTCATTTTTGTATTGCTAAATTAAGTACATCATTATGCATGTCTATATGTGGCAATTAATTTTGCTAGGAATCATTACCAAAGTATTTTGCTTTCTTATAAAATTAAAGCTAAAAGTTAAGCCCGTTCATTATTAACTAACCGATACATGTTTAAGATATACAAGACTTTTACGGGTGGCTTGACTTCCTGTAAAATGTACATGGAAGAAATAAATATATTAAGTAGTATTTTCATTGGTCATTTTAAAATAAAAAGCAGAAATCACGTGATCTCATTGGCCATTCTAAAATTAGTAAAATAATATAATATTTTTTTTCTGAAACATATACACGCCTAACGTTTTACTTAATCTAAAGCAGTTTGGGATACAGACTTTCTAGTTTAATTTCTTAGATATTTGAGATCTTTAAATCGTGCTGGCTTCCTCAGAGCACACATTTTTTAACATTTTGTACAGCTTATAAAATTCATTAATTATCTAGTGAAAACCTTATTCAAGATAAGAATTTACTGAGTTATAACTGATATTCTATTAGTGTTGCCAAAATTATAGACTGGTTTGATTTTGGGAAAATGTTCATCCTTACGGCATTTTTTAGTACAAGCAGGTAGTTGGGCTTACTTACCTATTTTGAGTACGCTGAATTCATTTTTTGCTCTACCAAGGCTGTATTTTTAGTCCTTGACCTTTAAAAATCAATTTCAAAATGGCCGCCATTGAATTTTTTAATTTTACTTTAATTCTCCCATGCGTGACATATATACACATTTTGTGGCATTTTAATTTAAGGCTATGCTAATTTTAGTCTACTGAAGTGTGGACGAGAAGAATAGATGCAAAAACAATAAAATTTATTGCGGCAGCCATCTTGGACTTCAAAATGGCGGATAATTTCCTAAGTTTTATACACTGTATTTTAATTAAAGTAAACAAGCACAAGAAGGCATTTTACTAGGCATGTTTTCTTTTATAGAAGTGCAGTGATACTAATTAAGACTTCCAAGCGAATACTTTGAAAAACATCTATTAAAACTACAAACTTAATGGTGCAAAAAGGTCACAATTTATACCCTAATACAACGTAAATGAGAGTCATATTTGCGTTCACTTTTGTCATTAGATGTTTTATTATACTTCTAAGAATACAATGCGTGTTCTTTAAATTATTGCGATGTTTTTTTTAAAACTATCGTCATGAGGGGGGACCTGCTCAAATATCTGTCCGTCTGTCTATCTGTCCGAGCGTACTCTTGTGTCAGTTAGGGGTATTTGTGATCACAATTTGGCTTTTAGATTAATTCCGTATACCCCGGACCTATAGGATGAATCATTGATTATGGGAGGCAAAAGGCTGCTTTTGGAGTAAGAAACAAACATGAAGATAATAGACATTTTCACAAATCTCCCAGTAAGAGCTTGTCCCTGTTAGTCCGTTTTTAATCCCGTCCATATCTGTCATTTTTGGATAGATTTTGAAATAAATTGCATTAATGTGTGGCACAATGATACAATGTCATAAGATAGACCCAGTTGTGATGCTCAACTCCTCAAGTTAGACTTGAAAGTGCTTGAATAAAGATGTGCATTTTAGTATGCTGTCATTTAGAGATGAATTTTGAAATAGTTAAGCATAAATATACGGCCTATAACGGATTGGGAAATGATATACTTTATATTATTACTTAATCTTCAAACAGGGATACCATGAAAATTGTTTGTTTATTGCTTATGTCAATGACAATTGCGCAAGAACATGTACTGGGACGTGTTATGTTTGAGAGCCAATTCAACAGTCCAAAGATCAGGGTCATGTTTATCAAGAAAGGCAATTTTGTAAAAGTTCATAAGTGGGGAACCCGGTCAACAATTTTTCATGCACGACCTGATATTTAAAAAAAAGTCTTAGTAATAGGAATCGCCATCCAGGCTAGCATTCATAAATATTTTTTTTTCATGAAATAGACTACTTTCCTGAATAATAGAGTTAAAGTTTCTTCTTGTAAGAGAAATATTCCATATGGTGTTTATCCCATACTAGTGCCGAGCTTCGTACATGATGATAGTATTTCATTTGCTTATATGTAACCCGACAAGAACATGGTGGTTGAGGCCCCTGTGTTAGGACTTTTTTCGTCTATTTTGTTATCATGTCATATTAAATTATCTGTTTTGATTGGCCTAGAGCAGGCGGAGTTCGGGTAAAATTATTTGAATCTTGTTAATTGTATATGCCGCCGTCCTGGAACGACAATAACTTTGCGCAAATGTGTAATTTGAAAAGGTCGTGTCATGCGCAAGCAGCAAGCAGGGTAATGTCTGCAGTTAAACTTCTATATCATAAATCATGATATAAACGTAACAAGATGTTTGTGTCCGATCTATAACTTTCTCATTAATTGGTGTCCTTTGAAATAATTCATAAATAGTAAAAAAAAAATGCTTAAATATATGGCACATTGGGACAATGAGTCACATGTAAAACCCAGCTGATGATGTAAATCAAAGACCAAAATCATACTTTCCCTTCGAACAAAATATTTCCTTAAAGTCTCTAAAAAGTCTGGTTAACGATTTTGTCATTCAAACATCATTTTTGGATAATTATGGCGCCTCTTTATAAGACGACAAGTAGCGGACAAAAGTTCCAAGGTCACACTTATATTTAAAAAGTCATGATATGAGAGTGCATTTGTGGCCATGTCCAGTCCATATATGTGTTATTCAGTGGGAGCTAAGAATAAATACGTGGTACTTTGAAACAATTTGTCTTGAGTGAGAAAAGAATTACTGAATTATCGCATAAAGTAAGATTTCAGACATTAAAGGTCATATTTCATTTCATATAAATATTTTGAAGGCCATGTCCGGTCATGAATTTTGTCATTCAATGGATGGATATTGGCGTAACTAGGCATAAATTTGTGGCACGTTAGGACTACTTGTAATGCTTTAACACTTGGTTGATAGCTAGATAGGTCAATTTAGAACATTGATGGTTGTGTCTATTATCTTTGTCATTTATTCATAGATGCTTTTTAAAATAATAAGAAATACTGATGATATAAATAAATGCTTCTTAATGTTTCTAATGTTTGTAAGACTTGTAAGACTACAGTAACCATGCCTTCAATGTAAAAAATGGAAAACAAGATTAACAAAGAAAGGTGGCATTCAATAAACGCAGCCCAAATACGACCCAGCAACAAAGGTAATGGAACCTTAACTGAGCCAAGCTTCGGAGACATTTCAAATGACACGCCCTTCTTTATCTTTGTTTTACATAATTGTCAGAGTAGTCCAAAAATAGTTGGTACAAATTTTAGTGACTAAAATTACGCTAAGAAATACCGAAGTAATTTTATGGGGTGATAGTTGAAAAAAATATGAGATAAAATGATATCAAAAATATGTTACATCATAATGGAATTAGATACTCATCAATTTCTTGAAAGATAGCCAAGAACAAAATATGTATGAAGATTTGAATATATCTTAGTCACTTGAATGATTTTAAAACATGAGATTGAATAAGGTGCAGCGTCCTTTTCAAAGTGACAATATAAATGTAGACGTTGATATTAACTAAGACAATGAATAAATACCAATGAATTAAGGCAAAACGCAAAAAAAACTCGTAGTTTCAGTTAAGTAAATAAAATTTAAAGACATAGGCTTCGACGGCATATTATTTTACATAATTTAGTAGCAAAAAAATCAAAATGCTCTATCAAGTGTTAATAAAAAAGTGTAAACAGCAGTGAATCGTCAATATATTAATTGTAGAATTGGTATCAATTAACTGTCTAATCTTCTATGTATGTACTATCATCAAATACCCGCGATAGACCTATAATGTTTATCTATATTAATCATTAATCGTTAGACAGTGCAAGCTCGTAGACTGTTTATGGTTCATGTTTGCGAGACTTTTTTTCAAGGTGAAAGATAATAAAGATTAAAATGACTTTACCATTTACCAATTTATTTCAATTAATAAATAGATGATCTGTTTTTAACTATGTATAGGCATGTTTAAAGTTTGATTGATAAATACGACCCTTTATAAAGTAGCTATATCAATACAATAAGAATCGTATAAACACATCTGCGGATATTTCTAAATTCCAAATCTCACAATTTCCCCCTTTGATATATAAATTTTGCGTAGGCCGGTGCTAGGGTGCTTGGACCGTACTTTGCAATTTCCAGTAACGTCCATGTACAGGCTCAATAAAATCGAGCCTAAAACGTTCTCAATTTTGCCGTTTTGATCGCTGTTTTTGGGATTCTGTTGTTGTTGTTTTTTCTATTTGAAATCGGGTCGTACAAAAGATATTGTTGGAAAGACATGCGGGCTCAAAGACATAGTCGCTGACCTGTGAAGATGACAGGCAATTTTTAAAATATTTACATACTGACCTTGACTCTTGGCATTCAAATTATAAAATGATCTAGTGTCCATAAAGGTTTACACAAATGCTATTCTACCAAAATACAGATTACTTAAACATCTAATGGTAAATTAAAATGAGCAGGTTTCATGTAAGACATTTTGGATCTCAGATACCTGATATAGATTAATTGTCCAAAAAGAATGACCTGTGATAGTTTGAAGTAAATTAAAGTGTGCAGTATATCTACATAGTGTGTACAATTCGACATGACATGTTGCTCATATCATTATTCAATATTGATACTCATTCCTACAGAAGGATCCATTTGTTTAAAAGTACTTTACTTATATTTATTAAAAAGGTGTCCATTTTGAAATAAAAGATGGCCGGCATAGCAGTCAATGTGTAAAGCATGTATAATTATCAGCCAATTATTCCTTAAAGTAATTAAAACTTTATTCCATGTAGATAAACGGAAATACAATACGATATGTACCAGAAAAAATAATTTTTAAGTAGATGATAAAGGACAATGGCGGCCATTTTGATTTGACCTTTTGAAGGTCAAGGACTTCAAGTACAGCCGTGGTAGGGCAAAAAATGGATTCAGCGTACCCGAATTATGTAAAAACGATTGACTACCTGCTTGTACTAAAAAAATGCCGTTAGACTCTTAACAGAGGTTCTTTTCGGAAAATCAAACCCGTCTATTAACGAGACTACCAATAACAATCAAGAATCCGGAAACGCATGTGTATAAAAATACCGAAAGGCTTCAGATTAAAAAAAAAAGATTTTGGCACTCTCAGCGTTCATGATATTAAATGATAATTGGTGTTTTCAATTGATATAGATTACATAATATCCATACATTTTTTAATACTAATAAAGCGTTATACTATTTTGAACATTAATACGTAAGTGTTATATACACTAACGTAAACATGACAGTTATATTTTGAAACATAGCTAAAATCATGAAATTGCTATGACTAAACTCCGGAATAACCTATGTAAATAAAAGTAGTTTTAACTCTTTTTTTATTTATGGTAACAAAAACTATAAACTGGACGAGAACATTTAAAACTAGATTTACTTCCTATGATATTCATTATGATTGTAATGTTTGTTAACTTCATTTTTAACAAAGAGGATATCTTATTCAATTAATTAAAGAGTCGTTTATGTATAAGAGAAAATGCAACCATTTTCTGCCAGTTGAATCTGAAAAATGGTATTCACATTACATATCAATATATTTTTAAGTATCTTCTTTATAATTTATTATACCAGTAATATCTTTATTTGATATAACATATTCACTTATATAATTTACTTTGTAATAGATATCTGAGTAAACATTTCAATAAACAAGGAGAAAACACAAATATTTCAAATGACATATTTATTTCATATAAAAAGATAATAGATAAAATAGTTTAAATGTGTGCCGTCGAAATATTAAATATACTTAGGATTAATGTAAATTAACAGGTGTTGATGGTACAGGGACGCACGGGCCAAACTCAGTTATAAGTATGCTACACCACTGCCTCGAAAACCAGGGATTTGGAGAGAAAGCTTGCATCATGCACGCCGACAACTGTGGTTGTGAGTATTATTTCCGTATATGTGTTTTCAATTAAACATGAGTATAGTATTGAACATTCACTAATATATTCACAATGCGACATTCTACAAAGCATCGATTTAATTTTAAGTTTTAGTTCAAATGGTTAATATATTTTTATTACAGCGCAGAATAAAAATCGCTTTATGTTAGCGTATCTAGCATGGCGAATTCATATGGGGCTCCATGATGAGAATTCCTGGTCACACAAAGTAATTAATGTTTTTAAATTATGTTATATTTTATACTCGTATAATGCGAACTTATGTATTTTAATTTACGACAGTCCTCTACATTACTTCTGGTCTGCACAAAACGAGCATTTGCTATTTTTTATGTGTTAAAACATGTATGTGCTTGCACACCAGCGGGCATGTTTTATACATGCCATAGAGACAATCTGGCCATTAGATTAAAACTAAAACACTGTCGAACAAATCGATTATACTAGAACAAATCTACTTGCAATTATTTTGTTCCTATAGAAATAAAGAAAACAAATCAACATAAACTATAAATAAGCAGTTTTTGATATAGTTTTATTCGATTGTCTTGTGGATGGAGGATTTGGACATATCAAGAAGCTGTATAGGCGCACGGACTGCGACAGTATTTCGCAGGTGGCATCTGTCGTGAGAAATCAAGCATTGTCCCCGTGCTCTTCCGCAAGGAGGATGGATGTCAGAAATGGACTTGGTATTCTATTACAAATATTTGAATTTCTAAAATTTACACCCCATTTAAATAAGTTTGTACAATAAAACAACTATACAAATTAATAGAGAGCTTACTTCGGCCTCGGCATAAATGCTGTCATATTACTTGTACGTGTATTAATAATTGCTTGTCATTGTTAAATATTAAGTAGTTTATGATTGACATATTATTAACTAGTCAACATATGTTACATGTATGACTGGAAACATTTTTGCCGCGTTTCTTTTTGCCATTAAGGGGTATACAGCGGTATCACTATTTCCGTATTACGAAGGATGCTGTATACGTGAAAGAGCGCTCAACTGACGTAGAGCAGCAGGTCACAATCCTAAAGAGAAATGCTACAGTACCAGAAGATATTCTCCCTGCAGTTTTGCTACCGGGTGGACTTTCCCGCGCAAGGCAGCAATACCTGTACAAAAATGTACGACCTTTTGTACGTCAGGCGTACCGTGATGTGACGTGCCCACCGTTACGGGAAGAATGACAATTTAGATTTACATGTACAAATGTATACATGCATTATATTTGACTGTATGTTTAGTCCTTAGATTTGTTATCAATAAACTAGATATTTATTTGATATAAGAATGATCTATATATAAGTTTGTAACTTCATAGGACTGTAAAATAAATTCACTTGAAGTTACCGTCTTTATTGGTTCTTACACAATCCATTCTTAACACAAGGCAATTCGGCAATAAACCACGACGTTTTTTAAAACACTCAACGCTTAACAAACGTCGTCGTCGACGTCGAAGCAACACATTGGTCTATGTACATAAAAAGATATATCTTTGACATTTTTCAAGTTATTTTCGTCAAATAAAAAGTAAAATCATCTGTAAAAATTGGTTTCTATGAAAATTAGGAAACCAAAAAATCGAAGAAAATTGCCCGAAGGGTCATTTTGTCATGACGGCGCTAAAATAATAGGCTTTATATCAAATTGTAAACCAGCAAGGGAGGCTTTTAATGGCCTAATATATTGAAAATGCTGCCGAAAATGTCGAGTCGATATATATAATTGATAAGCTAAACGTTTTGTTTCACAGATAAAGGAAAATGATACTAACTTATGTTGTAATTGTCATATGTTCTTGAGAGCAGTCACTGGATATATTATAATTTAGACCAAAAGAGGGAATCTAATTCATAAGCAAAGTGATAGAAGTCTTACTCATAGCATTTATAGGTATTTAATTTTGAAAGAAAATGTTTTATGGAAGATGCAATCTGTGCCTTCAACAATTCCTTTGAAAGTAAGAAAGATATGCTTGAGGATAAAAGTACTTTATTGGCGCTGGTTACCACCTATAGTTTATTAAGATATCCATATGTTTAATACACGAAATTAATTAATTTTCTGAATTGAGAAAACGTTTGTGTTTTTATTTTGCAAATGTTGCATTATGAAATAAAAAAATTAACATTATCTTTAGAGAGAAAACGATTACAACCTGTAAAATCAGTCCTAGAATATATATCACAACTAATATTCTTTTATGGAAAACAATTATAATATTTCTTTCAATTTTACAGCAACTACATTGGTATCAAAATTCCATTTTTTGTTAAATAAACAAATTTTTAACCTTTAACAGTAAATTCTAATGAAGTATACAAGAATATTTATTTGAACTGGACGGTTTGACTAAGAATGTCATTTCTGCAATTCCTGAATGGTTTCCTGCATCATATGTAACATATAGGAAACATCTGTTGTGCATCTGATTGCAACTTCTGTGCACTTCTTTCTAATTGTTGTTAAAATAGTATAATTTTTACATTTACAATTAATAGAACATTATCAGACCATTATCTAAGAACCTAACTCAGGATATTTTACAATGGTATAATAAGAGAATACAAATATCATGATTTTGTTTTTCTTTTCATATTGATGAAATGTGTTGTGTAACCCTTTCGAAAAAAGAGCTGTAGTTCTTTCAAGTCTCAAACTAAAACGTTGTTAAAATAATCCAAAAATTAATATCCCAAAGCTGGAATACACGTCTAACAGACAAAAAGTTTAAATTGTTGGTATAACGTGTCTACTTCAATTGTAAATTATGAATTTTCTTAACTGACTTTTAAATTACGAATATACAACTTTTAATATTTTTTCTAAGTTCCATAAAAATTCCATAAAATCCTTCTTAAGCAGTCCATCGTATATTTTCATATAAATAAAACAGTTTAGGAAGGATTAAAACATTGACATTCTTACTTGATTTCTGTTTAGTATACATTATTCTCTAAACCTTTGTTAAGTGGAAAGGGTAACAGCACATCAATATCAGAATCATGGTATTGGGTATTTGTAAAAGTTTCACTGTAGGATATCTTTAATTAGGTAAACAGATATTGGTTATATATTTTTTCTAATAATGTTAATAAAATATAATATATAGACAAGGTATATTATAGACAAAATAGAAGTTTTACAGAAGCTGCAAGTGAACTCATAACAATTGTTTCCTTAGTGTTCCATCTTTGATATAAAAAGTTAATCCAATCAAAGAACACATGCAGGCAACATTTTACAGGGTCACTCAGAACAAATATACTTTTATTATTGCTTTAAATAGGTATCGTGAACTATGATTAGCTCATACATGGCATGCAACTTTTATTACCTTAGACATGATTGTTATTTGGTATAACAAAAATGAAATGCCTTTTAATCATAACACTCCACTTCCAATTATTGCTCCGATAATTAAAACAAATCCATGATAGACAGTTCAATAACTAAAAAACGGCAGATTCTACAACATGCATAATAGACATTAAGAGAATGAATAATATCCTCAATTATATATTTACACCGATACACCTGGATGGGATCAGTAGGGACAGAAATGAAAACTATTTCTGTTTATAATCATATTTAGCAATATTTTGATTCAAACGGTTGTTCATAAAGTCATCTTCATGAGCATTTAAAGACTGTCCAAATATAAATATATTGGTCATCTATTCTGACTTCGATTTCAGACTAATATTCATTGGATAATTCACAGAAGTCAAATATGTGTCCTTGAACAAAATCATTATATGCGGACATGTCCCTATCTCTACCTCATATATGCATTACACAAGAAGCGGAACAAACGAAAGGAATCTAGAATTAACAGCCTCCGGAATAAGTTTGCAAATCCGGAATTTTCGCAAACTCAACTACCCTTTTTAATATAGTTTCAATACAAAAAGTTAAATCAAACAGTAATTTGGATAGAAATAGACTATTATTGGCCGTTTATTCAAAGTAAACGCTGGGTGAGCGTTCAAAGTGTGGCATCCCATGGGGTTTTTCAATTCTCCCATAGGGTTATACGTGTCCCACTGGGACTTTCGTGGGGTTAAAACCCCATTTCTTAAAGTGGGAGAATAAAACCGTGGGTGTAAACAGAATGTTTACATTTTTTTCAATTGCAACGTAAAGCTATTTATTATTATAACAAAACAAATAATGTAAACACTTTTATAATTTACTGGTTGATCAATGTATTTGGGCTATATTGAATTTTTCACTTTTTCACTTTCCATTGGTTAATTTGGTTTGTTAAGTTAAAATTACAAGTTAAATGTATACTTATGAAATGAAGATTAAAATGTACGGAAAACATCATTCGTAGCATAAGCTTTGATTTTGGATTTGATTCAATATCGGCAATCCGTTTAAAGAATTGGCATGTCATTTTTGACTTCTGACAAAACTTTCAAATTCATCAAACGAATCGGGATTCTTCATGTCAATTTATCAAGAATGACAGGCTGCCTTTAACTTCTATCATCTTTTTCTTGTATTTATAATTGGGCGATTGAGATAGCTAAATTGAAATTCGTCTCTTCTATAGGGTGAAATAAATTGGCTTTCATCTTATGATACAAAGCATACTGCATGTTCAGTAAAATCTGATATAATTGAGAACCATTGGCTACAGATAGACTAAAACATTTTTATCAAAAAATGATTTGTATAATGAAAATAATATTTATATTAAAATATGGAACTATATGAGGCAAACATTTTGATTCATGTTTTGTAAAAAGGCGGTTATACCTGACAAAATGTTTAATGACTTTTAAAAAAAATCAAAGATGGTCCAATGTTTGCCATTTTAACACACTCAAGTCCCTCTTGTAGATTAAACTAACAAAAATCCTAAACGGAATAATGATATTTTATAAAGAAGGGAAATTCAAAACTAGCGGAAATAATTTTCTTCATTTTTGCACAATCCAAGTTGAAACGAATCATTGAAAGAAATGAGTTAGTTAGTTAGTTAGTTAGTTATTTAGTTAGTTAGTTAGTTAGTTAGTTAGTTAGTTAGTAAGTTAGTTAGTTGGTTAGTTAGAAGTAAGTTAGTTAGTTAGTTAGTTAGTTAGTTAATTAGTTAGTTAATTACTTAGTTACTTAGTAAGTTAGCTACTTAGTTAGTCAGCTACTTAGTTAGTTAGCTACTTAGTTACTTAGTTAGTTTCTTTGTTTGAGTTATCTAATGGTATACAACGTTATATAGAGTGGTCCTTTTCCGTCATCTGAATATAATCGTGTTTCAAGTATATGGACTGGTAAGCTTTGATTCTGTAAGAATATCATAATATCATATTTTTACAGTTTTAATTAATAATTTACAAGACAAAAGAAATATATTTAGACGTCTAAAGGTTGGCCGATCACAGTGCCTGGCTTTATATGATTGTTCTGAGTTCCGTTCCCATATGTCAGTTCCATAGTACACAGAGGCAAGTTTAAGTACAGGTTAAAGTTTATTAGTACGTATTCACAAAATTGAATTGGTTAGGCGCGGCGCATGACCAATTGAAATTTGTAAATACGTACTTAAAATTTTAACTAGCTTAGTCTTTTAAATTAATTTTATAAACTTTCGATTTACTAGAATGATTAACAGTTTGAACAGTTTGCCGATTTACCAAAGTAAATGTGTTACGATTCATTTGAAATACTTCAATCCTATTTAACAAAAATAATTTCAAACACTAAGTTATATCTGCCTTTTCGAATGAATCTGGCAATAGTCAATTTAGTCATGCTCTGTAAGAAGTAGATGAATTGTAGTAGTAATCTCTTTGAAAATACGTGTTCAAAACTACCATGGTAAAAGAAACAAACATTTTATTCCGGATTTTTGAATCAGCTATAATGAAATATTAAAAAAAAATACCGTACGCTTATGCTTTTCAAAACAAGATTCTTAGATATACAATTACTATCTTTTTACAATTATAGTCATTGTGTGATATTGTTTTCCTTAAAGCATGTTACTATCTGATATTAAAAAAGTTTGTAAAATAAAGATAATCCATCAAAACAAAATTATATCACTTCACTATTGAACTCACAGAATTAAGATATATTTGTAATCAGGCAAATCGCAATTTTATGATTCAAAATGAAAAATGAATACAAACGTTATGATAAGTTGTTCGTTTCTTTCTAAATGTATTGTTATTCTTTATTACATTAACAACAAGAAACTTTATAATTTATAGGTAAACATGTCAAAAAATATGACAAGTCGTATATTTCCATAATATTAAACTTCATTTATTAAAAATTATTAAATTTCATTTATTAAAAATTAGAGTGACTTCCTGATATATTTATAATTTTGTAATTTATGTAAACTTCATGGTACAGTTGAATGTCTTTTTGTATCAGAAAAAAATGCAATCACTTTCTGCCGGATGAATCTAAAAAAATATTCACAATACGTGTTACTAGACATTTATCAAAAATTATTTTAATATATATTTATATCACTCAGCTGTAATCTCTTTATGTGAAGTTTTTGTGTTCACAAACATAACTTACTTTGTAATAGATATCTAAGTAAATATATATGAAGCTTTAAGAGGAAACACAAATATTTCAAATGCCATAGACATTAAAAATAGGTACTTTATCAAATTGTACAGCTAGGGAAGCTTTTAATGGCCTAAGAAATTGTAAACTTAAACGTTTTGCTCCACATATAAAGGAAATGGTACTAACTTAATATATGTGGTAATTGTCATATGTGTTGGAGAGCAGTTACTGAATTTAGACCCAAAAGGTTATCTAATTCATAACAAATGTAAGAAGCCACTCGCATAGCATTTATATTCAATTTTGAAAAAAAGTGTCTTTTGGGAAATTAAACAATTCCTTTGCAAATAAGAAAAATGTGTTTGAAGATAAAAGGACTTTACTGACGGGTTATAACTTATGGTTTATTAAATATCCATATGTTTAATACACGAAAATAATTTATTTTCTTAATTTAGAAAACGGTTTATAGCACGTGTTCAGTTGAATGGTTAAATGACTACTCGTTTTGAAAAATGTAACATTATAAAATATAAAAAATAAAAAAATATTTTCTGTGAGAAAATATTTACAGCTATAACTTAATTCAATAGATGTCCAGGTATTTGCAAATGTTACTTTATGAAATAATAAATGAAAAATCATCATCAATGATGGACTTTGTACAAGAATTACACAGATCAATATTTGTCTCAGTATTAGTGTTATGTATAATGTATTACATCCTGCAACTGTTATACGAGTAGATAGATTCGCATTAGAGAGTAAAAGAATAAAAACCCACATAGAACGAATATTATGAAATTGTTCACCTAAAATGTTTCAATACTGTGTATCTCTATTTCAGACAAGGATGTATTTTATCATATCCCTGTATGCCTTATTCCGTAATTAAACGAAAAGCATTTTTATCTGTTTAACTCTTTTTTGTCCTGTATATTCATAAAGAGTATGTTTGTCCTTGACAAGCAGTTGTTGTGTGTTTCTTGTTCTGATTATTCATGAAGTGTATGTCCTTGACCAAGCAGTTGTTGTGCGAAGGTAGCCTACATCAAATGGTAACTAATATTTGCTTAAAGTAGTATTTTCACTTTGTACTTTGCACGAGCGGGCGGATAATTGTTATTTATTTACTGATTAAATCATTTTGAAGCGTTCATGTACTTAACAAAAATCATTAATAAAGGGAAAAAGAAAACGATTTCAACCTGTAAAACCAGTCCTAGAATACATTTTCACAAGTAATGCTCTTTAATGGAAAACAATTATAATATTTCTGTCAGTGTTATAGCAACTTAATTGGTATAACCAGATTTCGTATTAAATAAACACATTATCAGCCTTTGACAGTAAATTCTAATCAATTAAATGAAAGGAAACTGATAACGAGTATTATTTTAAATCGGATTGTTTGACAAAGAATGGCATTTCTGTTTTTCCTGAATGGGTGACAGAAAAAATTAAAACAGCCAAGCTTGGTAAATTACCCGAAGGAAATCAACAAACCTATAATTTGTGCATCTGCAGTCATTTTATTTCAAACGAATATGAAATCTTTTCCAGTACGCCCAATATTGCCAAGCTTACAATTTTGATATGATTCACACAAATATGTTGAGCAATGTTACAAATGAAAATGTGTGAATGCGAAAAAATTCATATATCGCAGAAATCTGTCGAAATTCACTTAACTACTCGACATCAAATTACACGCGTCTCTAACTGTCAAGATAGCATATGCGCGTAGAAAGTCTTGTTTATGTAGGTGTTTCGTAATAATAGAAACATCTCAAGCAAATACACCGTCATTATAAAGCAACAGCTCGTAAATGGAAAGGGTTAAACAATACAATTGACCAGTTTTGTAAGTTACTTATTGTAAAACTATCAATTACGAGATCCCCATAATACTTGGTATTTGATTGTATTAGATTAAAAGATATTGATCTTACATTATCTGTTAATTGTTAATGAAATATTTGTATATTTCACAGACAATAAATACTGGACGTAGAACTGTATAAAGAATTTAAGGAAAACATCATCTTCAGTTGCAATTGTTTTCTACGTTTTCTGTATTTAATATATAACGGAAATTCAATTATATCAACACATGCAGGCAACATTTTATAGGATCGCTCTCACCAAATATACTTTCATTATTGCTGTAAATAATAATCAAGTATCGTGATTGACTTGATTTCTTATCAGTTTCTTGCATCTTTTATGACATTAGAAGTTATTGTTATTTTGCTATAAAAACAAAATGCCTTTTATTCATGACAATTACATCAAACTTATTGGTTGGATCACGAATTCGTGAAAAGCAATTCAATTACTACATTAATTAGAAACACCATACAACATACGTAGCAGCCAATTTAAGAATAAAATGATATTTTCATTTAACTACTTTTCATAAAACTTAATGCATAAGGATGAAGCTGTGAAAGTAATGAAAACAAATTATAATTTTTCGGATAATTTCAGTAGTTAAAATTGTTGTCTATCTTTTGTTTCAAAATATCAAGAGATGAGGATAATCGCAAAAGAAACTAAGTATGTACGTGGTTTTGGATGTTATTATGTCATTGTGTTGTGGTTAGGATCCCTGATAATTTGTTGAAATAGGGAAGTTACAACTATGACTGGTACTAAATGGATGCTTTTAAAACAAATGGACACTGTAAATTATGAAAGATGTCTTTATAGTATGTCAGCATATTTCACTATTATTCTTTTGTTATAAATTATAAGAACCATAATAAAACCGTCATATTTCAAAATTTACTGGAAATTCTTGACTAATGTGTTGCACCAAGTCTTACAATATACTCGTAGTAGTAAATTGTCAACAAACGCTAGGATAATTCTCCCTATAGCATATTTTCTATACGTATGTAAATGGCTTTTAGTTTTTCTGTTAAGTCATACACTTTAGTCACCTACAACAGTCTCTCAACATAAATCATATTAACACCTATTTTGTACCATTTGAGGTTTTGTAAAATGGATGGAGTTTTGAGAAAGAATGCTAAGAGGATGTATACTATTGTTTATCATCTACATTATGTTTGATATAAAGTTATAACATTTAGATGACAGGAACATTTATTTCGTAAAAATAATCAATTTTGCTTGGTTCGTCATATAATTTACATGTTTTTATAACATTATGGCTAAAATGTAAACCATTTCATTATTTACGAACTGATTCATGATTGAAATATACATGACTTTTTCGGGAATAACTGAATATAAGTAGTATTTTAATAATCATTTTAAAATTTCAATCTTATATCAGGTAATCATATTTGCCATTCTAAAATTAGTAAATCAATATATAGCGTATATCTTTTACTTAATCTAAGCAATTTCGGATAATTTCTGAGATATTTGAGATGTTTGAATCGTGCTGGCTTCCTAACATTAAACAGTTTACAACATTTTATACAGCTTTTAAAATTTCATTAATTATCAAGTGAAAAATAATTAAGATAAGAATTTACTGAGTTATAACTGACACATCAGTTTTGCCCAAATAAACGAGATCATAATATTGCTAAATCTTTCGTCTAAATTGTAAATGTGCGTTGATTTAAAAAAATCAATGTAATACATATGATAATTTGATTTATTTGTAAGTATTTTAGTAGGGTAATTCAATCGAATCTAACTGGACATTATACGTGAAGAGAACTTTCATAATATATCAAATATTATCCATTTCTCTATACTAGAAGAAATACTTGGTTTTACTTTCGTTCATACGCAATGATATATAAACGTATTTTACAATACAAATCTCTTAACATAATGATTTATTCTTACATATGAATCAGAAAATAGTATTTTTTACATCGTACTATCTATTAAAAAGGTATTTAATACTTTGTGATATATATTTCAGTAGTAATCTCTGTATGTGACATTTTGAATTCACTTACATTTCTTACTTTGTGATATATATCTGAGTAAATGTTACATTATCAAGCTTGAAGAGAAAACATAAACATTTTAAATGCCATAGACATTAAATAATAGGCAACTGATCAAATTGTAAAACAGCTAGAGAAGCTTTTAATGGCCTAATATATTGTAAATGATTGTGGAAATGTCGAGTCGATATACATAATTTATTAGCAAAAAATGTTTTTTCACAGATAAAGGAAGGTGATACTTAATTGTGTGCTTATTGCAATATGCTGTAGAGAGCAGTGACTAGACATATTCCAAGGGAATCTATTTCATACAAAGTGCAAGAGAAGTCCTTGGCATAGCATTATTAGGTATCAATTATGAAAGCAATGTGTCTTTTGGGAGATTCATTCACCGATTTGAACAATTCCTTGCAAATAAGAGAAGATGTGTTAAGGGGCTGAACAACTATACTGACAGGTTACCTCCTACAGTTTTGTAAGATATCCTTATGTTCAATGCACTGTAATAATTTATATTCTTAAGTGAGAAAACGTTTTATAGCATGTGACAATTTGTGAAATGATCATTCGCTTTGCATTATCTGAAAATTTGACTCTATGAAATAAGAAATGTAAAATTCACACTAATGAGTGCATATTTCTATTTATAGTTATAACTGAACTAGAATGTGTAACACTTTTAGCCCACCAGTAAAAGCTGGAACGTGGCGATATGACCTATACTGTGTCGATGTGACGTAAAACCCAAAAAAAAACAAACAAACACTTTTAGCATACTACAACTATTATACGAGTATATAGATGCACATATAGACTAAAGGAACAGAAATCCTACAGAGATTGAACAACTAATTAAACGCCTACAACATGTTTTATTATCTTGTTACCCTATTTCAAGCAAAGAAGCATTTAAATATATTTTGTATCCCCTATTTGATTCCGTAATTTAACGAAAACACATTTTTATGTATCTAATTTAATTCTGCCTTTGTTTGTTCTAAGTAGGCATTTTCCTTTGAACGTGTAAGAATAGGTGGATAATCGTTATAACTATACTGGGTAACTCACTCTTGAAGCTTTTATTTGCAAAATCATATTTAACAGAAAAAGAGAAATAAAAGATAACAACGTGTAAAGCACGTCATGGAATACAATGCATATGTTTTACAAGTTATAGTGGTATGTTTTGATAAAAAAAAACCAATAAATTGTCTTTCAATTAAAAATATTATAGCAACTTAATTGGTACATGTATAACTTTTTTGAATACTCGCATTTTTATCCTTTGTTGGTAAAGTCTAATCAATATAAATGAACAGAGACCGACATGAAAGAATATTATTTTGAACTGGACTGTTTGGAGAAGAGTAGCATTCCTGCTATTATTCCTGAATAGTTTTCTGCATCATGAAAGATAATTTATTTGAATGTTACAAGTTTTTGAATGTGGTAGGATTAAAGAAAATTAATAAATCCAAGTTTAGTAAATTACCCGAAGGAAATCAACGTAATCTATTATTTGTGCATCTGGAATAATTTTATCTCATGAATAAGAAATATTTTTTTCCAATATTGCCAGGCTTACAATTTTGTGTTGAGCAAGATAACAAATAAAACAAAAGACATGAATGCGTAAAGTTTATATACGAGTTTTTCAGAAATCTGTCAAAATTCAATTAACAACTTGACATCACATTACACGCGTTTTGATCAGCAACCTAGCCGAACTGGAAAAATAGTACATGTGTGCAGAAAGTCTTGTTTGGGTAGTTATTTCAACTGCCTTATTATAATATGTATAATGATTACTTCAAATAATGGTAACATTTAATTGAATTTGCAACTATAAGATATTTCGAAAGTTTCTAAGGAGTTACGGGAGAGGAAGCTGAGTAAAACAATCCGTTATACCTTAACCGAATTCCTAAACGTGGGAATTTGACGGAAATAATTGTAAAATGAAGCACAATTTCAAATACGATTTTTTTCTCGATTCTAGTGCTGGATAATATATACTTACCAAAAACCAACGTGAAATAATAAGAGTTACATCCTATTGATACTGTTAAAATATATCAATATAAAAAATATACAATTCTTCTACAAAACTAAAGGTGGTATATATTCTATATATGTGCATAACGTGAAAAATATGTATTAATGTTTTATAGTAAATTCCTTGACTTCTAAGAAATATCTAATTTATTAATGAGTAAATACTTCCTCATTAACAAAACGACAGCTCTTAAATTGTATAGTTTAAAAAAATTATACATTTTATCAGGTTTGTAACCTATTATATTGATTATTTGTAAAATTGTCACTTAAAACAATCTCATAAATAAATTATATTAATCTTATATTTTCATTTGTTGTTCATGAAATATATTTAATAGACAATGTATACTGGACATATAACGGTATACAGAATTGAAGAAAAACATCATTTAGTAATACATGTAATACAGTTGCATTAAAACAATCAATGCCAATTGTTTTCTATGTGCTCCGTTTTTGATATAAAAAGGCAATTCAATAAAAGCAAAGCACACAGGATGCATTTTATATGGTCGCTCACAACAAAGATACTTTAATTTATTATTATTATAAATAATTATAGAGTATGGTGATTGGGTTGATTTTCTCATTTGTTTCTCCCATCTTATATAACGTCAGACGTTACTGTTATTTGGGAATAATAAAGAAATGCCTTTTAATCTTGGACAAGAAAGAAGAATTCATGATAGACAATTTAATAACTACATTACGAGTGTCGGGGATTTCTGACCGCGTGGGTCCAAACACTGTCAGGGGCAATCTGTTTTTTTTTTTTTTTTGTTTTTTTTTCATTGAGCAAGAAACTTTACATTCACTGCTTAAAACTGGTTGGTTCCAGGAACAGATTTGAGAGTATTTAAATAAACTTATTCACAATCCAAATGAAACATGTTTTATAAACTTGCTACATTAATAGAAATTCACCAGATTATACAGTCAACATTCATTATAGCCATTTTCATTTAACTGTCGTTCATACTAATGCAAAAGGGTGAAGTTGTGAAAAAAAATGAAAAGAAATTATTTTTACTTCATATCTGCCTATAATTATTACGCTTTAAACTGTAGACCCTTAAGTCGTCTGAATGTGTTGAAGTATTTGTATCATTTTAGAAGTTTCTAGATAAGATTTAAGATTGTATTGTTTTTGTGTTGTATGCTGGCATTCATCTGTGATAGACTAATATCTATTGATAATAAATCAAATAAGTGTTTGGTGTTTTTTTTTTGTGTGTGAATTTAAAGGTTTATTATTCACCACTTTAAAGTGGGGGGAACTGTGCAAGTAAATCACATTTGACTTGGTTCTTTTGAAAGTATGAAAATGTTCTCTTTTTTGGGGGAGTCTGCATGACGTCAAGATATAATGTTAATTGTAAAAAACATCTATAAGTGCTTTTGGAAAAAGTTAAAATATCCATCTGTAAAAGGTTGTATAGACTGTTGCAAAATTGAAGCTTTTAAATCTAATGGAAGGTGTAAATTATGACAAATGTCTTTATCGTGTGTGCGCATATTTCACTATCATATTTGTACTATCTTTTTAACTTAGGTTTCTTTGCACAAACAGCATGATAGTGTTGTTATTATTGTTTTTATGTAAGTTATAAAATGTAGCATAAAACGAACAGTGGCAGACCTGGAGAAAGTAAAGCATTATTGGCGACCGCGCCGAAGCGCGGCGCCTTTTATGTAATGAAATCAGATTTTGTGAAAGGGCGACAGCAACTTCTCGAGCCCTTTATAGTTGTTCATAATAAAAGCCGATCATTCCGATCGGTATGAGGGTGCTTGATTATTAATTAGTCGCGATATGTACAATGAATAGCGAACTGGAGAATTTTGCAATGCAAACATTTTCAAATTAAATAACCTTTTCCGTCAATAAATCGCGCTCTTCAAGGTATTTTTATTTATCATTTTGTAGTACACAGTGGATTATTATGGTATGTTATTCCGAAAGCTGTAAATAGAATGATGAGTTGATGACCTAAATATTCCGAAAATCTATTTATAGAGGGATGTACTCCTGTCGGTAATTCCCGGTCTCTCCTGGTCTATTTTGACGACCGGCGAATAGTACCACACGTTTATTGTCCGGTCTCTCCCGGTTTTAGAGTAGATGTTTGATATCGTTAGAGAACAGAACAAATATTTTACAGATAAATAAGCTTTTTTTCAAAATGAATGTTTGTCACTTAGTTTGGTTACAATAATTAATAAACACAGATCAACTCTCAAAATTATTGCTTATTATTATACATAAACATACAATTCGAAAAAAAAAACAACACAAATCGCATGTTTTATTTGATCTATATGAGATAAAAACAATAAATATGAACAATAATTGAGAAAAATGTACATTTTTATGGCATTAATATGACACTATCAACTTTGAAACATTTTATTTAATTTGTTATTCGTGTTTAGTAAAGATGCCGAGGAATTATTCAAAGTTACAACTCAGATTTTATGAATTATTCAATTGATTGATAATTTAAGAAATGATAAAGAAAAATACAAATGTACATCTATATGGTTTAAGAATAAACAATATTATATATTGAAAGATTAACCATAATTTACAGACTTTTTCCAGTTAAGTTTTGACTTATAATCGTCGGTCATTATGACAATTGAATTCTTAAAATAATAGTAAACGTAAAAACTCAGTATTAAAATAGCGCATAAAACACAAAAAAGAAAAGAAAACAATATTCATAAAATCTGTATTTTTTTATTAAAAAAGATATTACAATTAGTGTATAATAAACATTTATGCTCAACATGGTAATATAACAAGTGTCATATTGTTACTAAGTGTGAACAGATACCTTAAGCTAATAGCGATAACATAACAAGGGACAATTACACAAGTGTGGTGTTGATTATGCGTTACTCATATGGATTATAAATGATTGTATACATATATATCCGTTGCTATTAATAATCACGATCATAAAGAAATAACAAGTAATATTCTAATTTCTAGCATGCCAATCAAATTTATAAATAATGAACAATGTCTTTCGTTCGTTCATTCATAAGTGATATACATTTCTGGTAAAAACCAATGAACCATTGAACAGTTTATCATCATATATCTACTAGTTCATCTGCACCTGCTGCATTTCTTGCTTGGACGCCCTTTGATGCTTTGCATCAATGCTTTTCTTTTTTATATTAACTTGAAAATGTTTGACTTAATATGCACTTATTCCTTCAATACAGAAATAAAGTGTCATCAAAACGCTAAAGGTACAGTGCTCCCTAGAGCATTTTTTCTTGTCAGTATCTAAATCGTTTTAAGTGTTATGTAAAGTAATACACTTTAGCCACTTTCACCAGCATCACAAGCAACACTTACTTTTAACCATGTAAATGTTAGTAAAATGGATAAACCTTTACAGGGTGTTGACGACTATCTTTTACCACATACATTATACCTAACTTAGAGGTTTTACTTTTATGTGTCATATTTCTTAATGTAGACTTGTACGAAAACACAATTTTGCGAGGTTTAGTATAAAATCTACGAACGATGATCAAAAATAACAAAGACTTTTGCAGCTGTAAATGTTACATAGTTTAACCTATCGTATAAAAAATCTTATTTCTGTTTAACCATGTAATGAGGTAAATCTTTCCTACATTATTCTAGCATGTTATGATACTACTACTAATAATAATAATAATAATAGTTCAGATGAGCCATAAGTATATGCTTGCGAAAACTTAACAAATGAATCACATTTAGGCAGATATCAATTCGTTAGTTATTAACAACGTTAAGAACAAATTTGATTTGTTCATTTATTTATTTTTTTTCCAATCAGTCAGTGCCTTTAGATTTCAAGAATGTATGTATGTGAATTGAGAAGTAATTCATTGTGTAATAGGAAATAGCTTTAAAAATGATCATAAATGTATGGACGATTCGATTGTAGATCGAGAACTTGTTTATAAAATTGTCATATTGTTTATGACTCACTACGTAATGACCAAATAAATCAAACAAACGGTAATGAATTTTGCGATTCTGTCTCTAACATAAATCCTCTTTTTTTGTCTTTATAAATGGGTAACAAAGGGCTGATATTGAAATTTCTCACGTCTATTCTTGTAAATGAATATAATCAATCTTAATTTCTTGACCATCTATATAAAGGTGATGAGTCAGTATGTTTTATTTAAGCTTAATACAAAAAAGAAATGGTACAAGTAATTTGAACTTTACATTACATTGTAATAATTGTTTATCAAAGGTATTGGTCAATATTATAGTATTAGATTTGCTTAAAAAATCAGTATCTCTGCACTGTTATTATCATTAAGAGGATGAAATAAACAAATAAAAATAATGTTGAAGGACAACATCAATTCCTAATCAAAAATATTATTATTCTTTGCGGAAAATGTTTATTTATTCTTTTATTTATTTATTTTTTATTTATTTATATTCTTTGCGGAAAATGTTTATTTATTCTTTTATTTATTTATTTTTTATTTATTTATTTATTTTTATTTTTTATTTATTTATTTATTTATTTATTTAATATTAATTTATTTATTGTAAATGACAAAATAAAGCTATTTAAAATAACAATATATTTTGTAAATTTATATCAAGATAGACTTACGGATTGTCGGTGGTTATACTCAGGTGCCCGTTCGAGCATAAAATAATGAGGGATACCTAAAGACTTCTTCCACCAGTTAAGCTGGGAAGTCGCCGTAGGACTTAGAAATTCTGTTTGGGTGCGACGTACAACATAACAAAAGAAAGTAGTAATAAAAATAAATAAAAACGGCTTTAATATGTTAAATTTAATATTGTTCTATCGCCATAGCAGGTGCTGGTTTATTTGTTTCATGTATTCAAGTTTAATTTACGTATTCTAAGATAATATTCAAAATGTAGGGACAATAAATTACCTGCAATAGACGCTTTGATTTTGGATTTAATTCTATATCGTCAATCCGTTTAAGGAATTGGCATGTCATTTCTGACTTCTGACAAAACTTGCAAATTCATCAAACGAATTGGAATCTTCTTGTCAATTTATCAAGAATGACAGTCTGCCTTTAACTTTTATCATCTTTTTCTTGTTTTTATAATTGTGCGCAAGAGATAGCTAAATTGAAATTCGTCTTTTCTATGTGGGAAATAAATTTGCTTTCTACTTATGGTACAAAGCATATAGCGCGTTCTTTAAATTAGGGTACTATAATTAAAAACCATTGTCGACGGATAAACTAAAAACGTTTATATCAGGAAACTTGGGGTGATTTTTATACTGTCTGAACAGAATTCTTAGATTAAAATGTGTAAAAATGTGGGCAAACATTTCCATCCATTTGGACAAAAAATACATCGCTTAATAAATAAATTTTAATGTAAAAACACTTTTAACAGCGGTCATGTATGTCTGGCATTTTTAATAAAAGTAAACTTAGCATCTTGAAACAAGTTGAGAAAAATTATCAATGACTTTGTGAACATAAATTTAAAGATGAGGGCACTTAGTTATTAGCATTATTATAATATTATATTACCATTTGCCTGAAGAATGCATAATGCTTGAGAGTAATGTATGAAATGTCAAAATGTGTATATATTTGACCTGTAAGATTATCGTTTACTATTAAATTTGTCACATGTTAATAAGATAACATGCCTTAATAAAAGTAAACACAATGTGTGTTTATTACCCACATTTTATTCTTTTACAAATAATGTACATTTGTATTTGTATAAACGATTCTTAAGCAACTTAACACTCGGTGTCATAAGTTATACACAATTCTTTACAGTGGTCCTTTTCCATATAAAAATGTAGCCATAATAAAGAACATTTCCATTATCACTTTGTATTTTGGTTTCCATTATCACTTTGTATTTTGGTTTCCATTATCACTTTGTATTTTGGTTTCATTTCTCTTTACCTGAAATAGACATTTTCCCTTTAACCTGCAGTTAAAAACTTGCTACTTAATATTATGAATTTTACAAAACTATCAAATGATTAAAAGAATGCCAAAATTAAATGCTCCACAATATATTTTGAAAGCATCAATCTTTAAAGATGATAGAAAACATTTTTACAAAGCAATGAAAAAGTTAAGACGCCTAAATGTTGGCAGATCAAAGTTGTTCACTGTTAATTATTGATCTGAGTTCAAAATATCACATATGTCACTTCTTAAGCACACATAAGCAAACACGTTTCAAGTATTTTGTGCTCTGGAAACGATTGAAATGAAATAATTCTGAAACTGTGTGTTTCATTTCTAGTGTGTATCTATCAAGTCTGTTAAGACATTGATGACTTGTGTTTGTGTTTTGGAGATATACATGACCATCTATCTGTATGCTATTTAATATGTGTGTATCAATGAAATCAAATGCTTTTTCTTTAACTTTCGACGTTTAGCCTCTTCAGAAAAAATTGACGTTTATAAGATAACAAATGACAAATGACGCAACATCCGTTTAAAGTGGAGATAAAAAACTTTGTCAAATAAATACATAATCTTTCATGAACATTAATACAGCAATATACAATGTATAACATATAGAATATGGATCTGCACATGTGAAACAAAAATTCTCATAATTAGTGATACATGTAATAAAAAACCTTGATATGAGAAAAAAACATACTGTCTCCATGTATATACTGGCCCAATAATATGCTTGAACAATGACAAAGTTATACATTGTACAAAATTTTTGCATTCATACCTTTTTTAATCTATTTAATATGTCTGAACATACACAACTATACACAATAATCATCTTTTATCACTCGTTAAAGTTTGTACTGCTACAGAAAGAATGAGTACAGAAACAAACATTGCATTCAAAATTTTTAAATCAGGTAAAAATATTACAAAATGTACGCATTATTAAACAAATATAATACATTCTTAAATGATCGTTTAGTCATACCAGTATCCTTTATAAAACACTAGGTATTTCATATTAAAAAATATAAACGTAATAGTATATCAAATGAAATATTTCTATACAGGAATTTTGGAAGTATTCTTCTTCAAAATTCTAACAATAATTTTATAAACAACATGCGCCAGATACGATATGATATATAGAGCTTTATACACTTTATGAGCGATTGCAATTAATCTCCAGTTAAACAATATTTTTCTCAGAATTGTATGATACATATATGAACATGATGTAGTTTACATTATTCACAAAGCATTACAAATATTCTTAAAAACTTCATTAGAATGAACGAGGTCTTATACAATTATTCACCTCAAATTATAATGATTGTAGTGACAGACTGAAAGATGAAGATAATCTTTACAGTTCAACGACATAGTTCAGAAAGATGGTGCTTTATATGAAGATGGATGGAATCAGCGGGAAAACGTGTTTAATCTTTAATTTCTCCTCGTTTTCTGATAAGTACCCTAAGGAAATTTTGATTGTTAGAAAGCGTTTCATTAGTAAGAGTGTAAAGGATAGTTACCTACTTCATCACTAGACATCGCCTATTGAGGAATATTATTCCATTACTAAAATGGCATGGAGAACTTTGTAAAGTTAACAATAATACATGTACCTTCATCATTCGAGTAACAATTTTCTAAACAAGAAATGTTAAAGACATATAAGTATTGGTGTAGATAGAATATTTGCAAAAGAACTGTAATATTTAATATTTCGAAAGCATATCTCGGGGAGGGGAAAGTATAGTTACAAATATTAATATAAACTTTTGTTTGGTACTATCACATACACATATTAACTTTTAACTCCAGTGGACCTAAAACAGCTTAACCGAAATACAAGGATTATTTTTGAATACGTCTTTTCAGTTATGTTTCAAATATCTAATTGAACCAAAGTCTCTTTTAACATTTTAGCTAGTTGTTAGTCTTTGGAATTGTTTTTTACCAGCTGATGTAAGATCAGAAAAGTTATGTGTTTTTGTTGAAATAGACATTTTATTCCCGTGTTTAATCTTGGCACAGATCAAATGCTTGTAGCTATTACAAATTTGTCAAAATATCATATTAATAAGATGAACTTCAAAAAGTCAATGCACTGAGGATCATTTTGGATCCTTATTTAATCACACAGAGTGAAAGAAAACGTTATTTATCGAGGACATGCAAATAGATGGTGACGGCCAAAGATTTACTGATCAAATTATTTTTACTTAAACTATATCTTTGAGTTCACGATAGCATGTATATCAATTTTATATAACGCATAAAGGGGTCAAGCAAAATCAAATTATATTTGCTTCAGCAGAAAATGAGAAGAAGAAAAAAATATATATCTTTAACAAAAAGTTGAATTACTTAAGTGTTTCACAACAAGAACACTAATTTTGATGAGGCAGTATTTTTCGTCTATGTACATGGACTTTTACAACCTTCTCGTATTTCATATCATGACCGTTGATGTTAAACATAAGAATTATTGTTTAGACAAACACTTACAAAACATGTATATAATAATCTTGGTGAAGAACAAATCTCATCAAAAGTATTAAAATCAATAGAGTCGGTTTGATTGAGCCCTTTCCTGGGAGATAATGTTTAGCGGATTGTTAACCACGCTCATTGCATCTGGTTGGGTCAATAACAGACATAAGAATGTAGTCGAATCATTATTGTCCGAAAGAACAAGAAAAACACAAAACAACACTGATATAGTATACGGGATAACGATTCATCAGATGATACCCTGTTTTAGATATTTAGCCAAAAGCTTGTAAAGTATGCTCAAACAGATGTTTATACGCACCTAAGTACCAATTGAAATAGAACTTACCATTTGAATATGAAATGGTGTTTAAGAATATTTTTTGTAACATCCACAAATTTGATAATATAGCGGTTGTCATTAAAGCCTCAATGTGACACTTCATTATATTCCTTGATAAGCGGTATAGGGTAATACAAATGCTTGTGGCTTAATGTAAGACAAAATAAAAAAAATGAGAGGGGATCATGAATTATTAAGCTTAGGGATTAATTAGACATTTGTCAAAAGAAAAATTAAAAAAAAAAAAAACATAATAGGTAACATATATGTGATTTAACAGAATTAAAGATCGGCACTGGAAACACCTATTAATTTATCTTAAAGGTACTCCACTGAGGTACGGCCGAATGTCACAAAAAAAAGTAAAATTTCACGAACCGATAATTTTTTGTTACCTGCGTGTTAGGGACATTCAACAGAATCAGTGATACATTGATATGTGTTCTTTGGATTGGCAAGTCGTTTGAAATACATATTTTCTCCAATTTTGTGGGAAAAGCGTTTAAACACCTTTCAGTTTGCAAATCTGAATAAAAACAACGGTCACGTGATGATTCTCGGGATGACTAAAAAGCGAAACGGAGAATTTTTTGTGTATCGGCAGCAACGAAAGTGCGAAAGTGGAATATACCAACAATCCATAAATTTAAAAGCAAATTTTGGGTTTGTTGTTAAATTTCTTGTTGTTCACATATGTTCTTGTGAGAAAAAATCTTTCAAAAGCAATTTCAATATATTTAAAGCATTACATTGTTGTAATCATGTTTTTTCTCCATTACAATGATGAATTTAGCTAAACGTACGGAGTTGAAAAACTGACATACACAAATTTTACAAATATTCTATGTTAATTTGAGAGCTTTCGTGTAATTATTAAATAATATGTATTAACTTTGTAATGGTTAAAATATCATGATATCTAGGCTAAGAAAATTTACTTTGTCAATCAGTGTAATGGGTCCTATTTCAAAGGTCACTTTGGTTTATCTGACACCCGTTCAGGAAAAAAAACTTCGTAATACCTTTATACAACGGACATGAACTTGAGTATTGTAAGCATAAAAAATCACACGCACACACAGAATGTTATTCCAGATATTTCTCTTTAACTCTGATCAAAGCACTGAAAGCACTGGCTAAATAGAGAATGAATCCGGCCTCATTATAGGACATCTAGGCTTCAACTTTATTAGTTAATAATTCTTATGTATGTCTAGTGCATATAATTAAAATTCTATAAGAAAAAAAATCGATCTCTATTGCTAGATAGATCTGAAATTTAATATTTATCATTTTACATACATACTTGCATATTTATCCGCATTGGATGTAAACTTTGTTGATGAGAAGATTACTACGTTTTGATCTAGACATTCAAAACTATAGGTAATTGATACCTGTTTCATGCACATGTTTAACATTATCAAGAAGGTCGGAAAAGAGTTACAATCTGACTCAGAGTCTATTAATATTATTATTATCATTATTGATTTAGAAGATATCCTGATAGATTTCTTTCTTATTGGAAGGCATCCGTACTAGTGATGGGTCAATTGAGCTGTGCTTTAATGTTAACAATATATTGAAGCTTCTCGGTGGAAAAGAAATTGAGAGCGTTATAAGAGTAAAAAAGGAAAAAACTGGAATAAAGACAATCAAGGCGACGGCAACGTTCACAGGACGCAGCCCCAGACACAGTCAAGCTTCCACAGCAAGGTTATTGTCGGGACTAGTGAAATAAACTTAAAACTGATTATATAGTTGTTCTTCTTTAAACCCTAACTTTCTTTCAAATTTAACAAAACAAACAAAATCATGATACTTGCAAGACAAATTTGAAGGGCAGGTAAGTAAAAGTAACTTTAAGAATTCAGTAAGATATTATTAACCTCACCTCATACAACAACCATTGCTGAAACTATATTTTATAATACTTCCAACTCCTAGACGGTATACAAACTTGGGAAAGGGCAATGCGTATCTTAACCATTGTTTTTACTCCTTATAGCCTGTTTATCATGGCATACTCATTGTTAATAGTTTTGTAAATATTTTGATAAAAAAAGGTCAGGTTCATTTCCCGACTTTAGCCGTGGTCCTGTGTTGCTTGGTCGTGTGGGTGTTGCATTCATTGAATGTTAACATTTCTTTTTGTATTTCTGATCGAAGATCAGGAAATACAAAGCTAACATTCAATCTCTGACACAGCGGTTTTCACGACAAACCTAACAACGAGCAGTTCTTAAAACAGCTGAAAACTAGCGATTTAAAAGAAAGAAATATTTTCATTTTGTTATAAGTATACAACAAATTACAAACGCATTGGGTTATAGAATTGTCAATGAAATGCACATTCACAAATAACGCGGATGAATATCATTTTAATCAATGAAAATGCTATTTTAAGCGATGTCGAGAGCGTATTTCACAAATAAATCTGACTGTCGAGTAGTGGAATATATACATGTCGGACTGTTTTGGCGAGAAGATTTTTGTTAAATTATTTACATCAATATTAAACAACATGTTTATCTTGAACAAAAAAACCTCGAAATTAACCCGAAAATCCAATGGAAAATCTAAATTTAGTATCACTTGATTTTTATTCAGGCATTGTTCGTATATCTTCTCCGTGGTGCAAGGGTAACGCGCTCGTTTAGTGTGTCTGGGGTTCAAATCCAATTCAAGGCAATTATTTTTTATAAAGTTTCTTTGTTATGGAAACAGCCACGATATACAAGGATAAAGTGGTGGCTGTCATAAAAATGAACATAAATGATTTTTGATTGCAACTCTAGATAGTCATGCAAAATTCCATATGTATCAAACTCTGGTACCAAGCAAGAAGAATTATAGTACATAAAAATAAACTTATACAGGAAAATAATACAGTTATACAGTGCGATTTAGATTGCAAAGATCAGAAAATACCACAAAGAGCTTGCAGCCTTTTGATTTATCTTGTTTTTCGTATGTATGTTTTCTGGAGATTAGGTGGGTGGTTCTCGTATACTTTTTAAGATTTATAAGATTTGTATATTAAAAGCCTTTGTAAAATTTGTTTTCGGAAATACTGGATATCGTTTTGAAAAAATTATAGAGCTATCTGAAAAGTAAATTTTTTTAAACACATGAACGAAAAATTTCACAGTACAGGCCTATGTATTTCGGTTTATAGTGAAATTATACCGTAATCAAACGTTAAAGGTCTTCTAAGAAATGTTTCTTTGGGAATTAAATACTAAGTGTTAAGCACTAGAACATAAAAACCACCAGATTGCTGTAAAATCTTTATCGGCAGGATAAAAATTGGTTCAGGGAAAACATAATTTTTCACAGTCCAGTGATCAAATGAACAGAACTGTCTTTTCTTCCTGTTTCACCGAAAGATACGAACAGATTGTCATTTTTTCCCTGTTACCGGGAAAAAATACACACCAGGAAAAGATTTTCAAGTAGAAGACAACGTCACTGACAGAATGTTCTTAATATTTGAATAGAAAAGAATTTTGCTAAAGCCAATTTATGAAAGAGAAATCGGGGATGCTACTTATTAAGTTATTTGCCCATAAAAGAGGGTTTATTTTTACTCGTTTAGATTAATTTTCAAAAACAAAAAAGTCTCAAAAAATCAAAGGTTACCTGATATTAAGATGTAAACCGCGACATATAAAATTAATTTACCTGTGAAACTGGAAGTGAAAATGTGTTAGTTTATCCGGTTTTTTCTTCAGTGCCTTCAGCACTTTGATTTTATCTGTAGTACAAGTAAACTATATTCGTTTTCACCGAAAAATCATTAAATTCTAACAAGTTTCTTAATAGAATTATAAACATTTATTTGATATCATAGTTTTGAAGACTTTTCTGTTGAAAACGTTTGTCCAGAGGTAAAACGAATTCATATATACATGCACAGTGCGTAACTGGAGTGCAGGTAATAGTTCCCAACACTCCAGAGCATGCCAATTGATGTACTCATTCTTTTTTTTTTGCGGGGGGGGGTGGGGCGGGGGGGGGGCGGGGGTGCTTTTTGTGGAAAAACGATAGAAATGCCATATTTCAGAAGCTTGTTCATAGGTTTTTTTTTCTGGGGTTTCATATTGTTACAACAGGGAACGTGCATTTAATTTTTGCCGTATGGTATGAACATGATGTAATTGTGTGTGGAACGTGTATGTACGATCCTATCAAGATAACCTACGAAACGTCACTCATTACATACACAGATGCCCGTTTGTGCCAGAAACAATTTTGCAAAGGGGGCTTCTGGTGAGTTCTTACTCCACCAGTAAAAACTGAAGAGTCGCCAAAATGACCTACACAGTTTTTGTAGTGACGTAACCCCCACTCCATCCCAAAAACAAACAAATCAAATGAAGACATGTCATTAACTGTATTTGATTTTAAATACGTTATAGATAGCGTTAAATACTTTTATTAGTGTGAATTACACTGTGCTCGTTATAGTATAAATATCACCGATACATTATGTTTTTCCTTAGAATATTGAAATTGAAACTGAAAAGTCAATGAAAAATAAATGTACATGTATATAATATCTTTCCGTTTTTGTCTAGAAAATGTCCGCTTCGCTGGCGTTTGATTTTTTTCAAGACAACGAAATTGCTACCTTGATTATCTTTTATACAGTTTTTCTTCGTTATATAAACATGATAGGTTAGAGTGTTGAGAAAAAATCAATAGACTTTTTTTACCCCCCGTTTTTACTCTGTTGTTCCAAAAATGTCCGTTGCGTATTTTAGTTATACCTGATGAATTTGTGGGTAACTTCTGTACATGTCTGGGAAAAAAACCAACTTTCATTTTTTGCATCAAAAGCTAATGTGAAAATGCATTTTCTAGCATAATTTGTTGTTAGAGGTTTGGCTAAAGTGTAAGTTATTGTTATTTTAGTCATAATATTGTGATTTTGTGAGGAAATTTTGTTTACATTTTTTTTGGACACGAAAAACGCTGCAAATTAATACCCTGTCAGAGCCTCAGTGTAAGCCCCTTTAACACGAATCGGAAATATACATCATTTAAATGTTATATAGAGACACTTTAACATAGCACTTACAACCGCCGGGGTGTGACACTAAAAAATGATAAGTCAGTCGGACTTATTCTAGAAATCCTTTCTTACAAAATTCCTTCTTTGTGTGCGCCGGAGAGTAAATAGATAATCAGTTACAATTGTCAAACATTGCATTAATTGTTATACATATAAATCGAAATGTACTGCCCTGCCTATGATAAAGGTGGAATCTATTAGTGAACAATGAACGGTTTATATTTTTTTTTTCAAATGAGCGTTCCCTTTCAAATCCATAAAACAACGATGTGGCAATAAACCATCTTACAGTATCAAATATAATCTTGATGGAAAGGTTATTTATTTCCCTCTGTAACAATAGCGTTATTATCAATACAAAGACACCTAAAATTGAGTTAAAAACTTTTTTTCAAATACACATTTCATTCACATGTTTTAATGCACTAGAACAGTTTGGTTTATAAAAAGAAAAAAAAAACAGTAAAAGAGATCGATTTTCTGACATCTTGACAAAACAAGGCAAATTAATCAAACGAATCGAGCCTTTCATTGTCAATGTATCAAGCATGACAGGTTTGTCTGTAACTGCTATCATCTTTTCTTGTATTTATAATTGGGCAAATAGGAGATAGCTAAATTGAAATTCGTCTCTTCTATTGGGGAAAATAAATTGGCTTTCTTCATATGGTACAAAACATATTACGTCTTCTTTAAAATTTGGTAATTATTGAATATCATTGGCGACCAAAAAGCTAGGAACGTTTTACATCAGAATTGGTTTCATAAAGTACATTGAATATTTATATAAAACATATCAAAAGTAAGGCATTTTATTTATTACGTTAGAAATTTCAATAACTTAATAAGTTATGTACAGCAACAGCTGTGTGGAGATCAAATTTGATTGACTTTACAGGAAATTCAGAATTTTCATAACTAGGAGATAACTAATGGATTAATAAGTTATTGCAGTTCCCATCATACAGTCCTTCGCCCTTAATTATCATGGCGCCTATACCACGTGACATTTTGTGATCTGTTTTGGGCAGAAAACCGCTACAAAAGTCTTAAGGTTTTAAGCATTTTTAATATTTGATTATTTTCAATGGGATAAAGTGGATAGCCTAAATAGCTACATTTAATATGTATTAGGCAAAATAACTTTTTAATGAAACCTCGAGTTTGGACATTCAAAAAATCACGCCTTTTCACTGTACAGCAAAATTTTGATTTTTACTCGAAACACATTCTATAAAAGGGCTACTCACTTAGAATGAGCAGACTTTACATTTTACCCTGTTTAAAGTAGAAAAATAATGGAATTTTTAAAAGACACTTTTACAATAGACAGAAATGCCTTATAAATATATTTACTTGTAGATGTTATAGTAAAAGACAAAAAAATAAAACACAACTGTAATAAACAAATTAAATACATAACTTAAATTTAGCAAATTCGAAAAATCATTTTTAAAATTATAAAATAATTCAAAATGTGCTTATGATGAAAATATATATGATGAAACATTTGCTTATCTTAAACATGTCCCGTAAAACCACATATTTTGTCTAGAACATCTTTGTGAAAAAAATTACGAAAATTGAAATATTCGGCGCCAGCGATAGTGGCATGAAAAGGGAAGATGATGCTTCCTTTAAAAAAAATAATTTTTAATAAAAATGTCTATGAAGGCTTCTCTCCTTTGAATTTAAATACGTTTTGCTATGTAAATTTCCTTTTATACTTATTATTACAAATCAAGTTGTCGTCTTAAACCCTACTTCTGCCATGCTAAATACTTGTTCATAACTTGCGAAATTCAATCGATCTAAACTAAAATCATTCATCTTTGTTTTGTTTAGAACACTTTCAAAAATGGTACTGACTTTAATAGCCGTAGCCAAGATCATAGCACTGATCATTGTGCAGACCACCACTCTGACAGCACAGAATGCGTGCTTGGTCTGGTCTGCCACAGGTCACGATGGGATAGATATTCACTTGAATTTCCCTCAACAAAGGATGAATTAACCTCGTGTTTAAATTTTAATTATCATTAAAAATGACATAGTAGTGTCACCCTTTTCAAATATACCCCCACACTAAATAACAAAAAGCTTATTCATAAAAACCTTTGATAGCGATCTATAAAATCCGTTTTCCGTTACCTTAATTAAAAATAGCTTTCACAATAACGACAATGTTCAAAGATCTGTTCCGTGCGCTCAAAGGCTTAAATTTTTACCAGTACTCAAATAAATACTCTAGATTAAAATTAAATACCCGATATCTAATCAATTTCAAGGTAAAACAAGTATCATTTAAAAATTGATTAATAGATTAGATAACGCACAAAAATACGCACTTTACAATGTATATTAATGAATAGAAATAGCTTTATTTGGTCGGTTTTTTTCAAACGAAATACCGTATCAATCCGTGTCTACAATAACTTAATACCAAAAAAGATGATTGTACTGTTTATCACACAAAACTTAGTTCAACTAGAAATTAATGTCTTATCTATAGCAATTACTTACATTTCTAAATCAATATACATAGCTATTATAGCCAAATAAGTATAACAGACATTTTACATCTATACTTACTTTTTTGATTTAATGCTAATCAGAGTATAGAACTATGAAGTTCAAGTAGAATCTCAAAACCGTCTGAAAATAATGTAAATGAGAACCAACAAACATATCGCGATTAGAGGTACTCACATAGATACACAACAGAGTAAAAAATATTGAAATGAACAATTAACAATAAATAGCTACAACAAATAATAACATAATAATAGAAGTAATCAAATAAATAAAAATCCAAGTTGAAGGCCTCGTCGTTAAGCCTGAGCGTGTTATTAACACAGTCATAAGACCTTATTATATAATTTAAACGGAGACCGTAATATCTGCGACATGTATCACTGTGCTTTATTTAGAAAATCTGTTAAGCGCGTAGGTACACATCCAAGAGTGATTGAGCGACACTTAGTAATTTGAATTCCAAATCCTGACAAATTTTACAAAACAAAAGAACAGGAACCGATGAGTAAAGAAAACCAGAACGATTATGAAATTAAAAGGAAAACTTCCTCAAAGAATTTAAAAATGAGGTTTTTGTGTCATCTTCTAAACAGACTGATATTTTCTACAATCTTATAATATCCTAGGATGACTACCTAAAGGGTACTAATCACTTCAAGCGCTATCACAGATATCATGTAAACAAGCAAAGCAAGCTGGATAATATATGCAAGAAATCAAAATACCAATATATAAAAAGCAGTTGTGTTATATACATAGCCATTCTCTGTCGTTGTGTCTGATAGGTAAATTTCAACAACTACCAGCTCTTTTTACGATTATTATTTACATCTAAAATATATCTTTCTAAAGACAAATATGAATTAATAGCTACAGCAGACATATGTAATTATTTTTGACAGTTTAAAACGCTAATAGTACAGAGCAAGTTCTGTCTTTAGCTGGTTAATACCCTTAGAAATTAGGAATAACGAAAAACCCAACCTTTTAACGACTTACTATGAATGAGAGTCATAATTAAATTGATTGAGAAAACTTTGTCAGTATCTTAAACAAGTAACGTTTCTATAAGTGTTTTAAAACAGAAAGCATAAATTTGATCTGTAGTATTGGCATGAAATAATTGAATGTTTTCGTTTTTATTTTAATATGATTGGAACTAAAGCAAAACAAGTTGATCTATCTACAAGGCGATTTTTTGTTCTCGTGATCACTCGATAATATATATATTATAATAATAGACTCTACCAATTTATGAGTAAGAAGAAACACTGCGGATTGATTTGATTATGCGTTCAATATCTTCAGTTTGATGTCCTAGAACGTATCTTTGCCTTTACAATATGACGGACCTAAAAATCTAAAATGAGAATGTATTCTCTAGTTTCCGAATTATTTCTACTTATTAAATTAATCGTTTACATAGTAAAACATACTCCGATTATCCGATGACTGTTTTATGGTTTATCAAATCAACAATGTTTCAAACCTACTCAATGTCATAGAATAAAGAGCCAAAGGTTAATATAGAGTTATTAAACTACAATAATTACAACTATTCTTTATATCTGGAAATTAATTTGTAAGTTCAGTATTTATCTATTACAAAATAAAATATAACCACTTATGAGTAGTCTAACATAGGTCCCTAGGCTCTGGTAGGATATTACATGATAATCGGAATTATCATAGCAAGCATTCCATTGTACATCATCACATCTTGTATAATTCATCCAAATATATACTTATCATCACTAATTCTTGAGACTACTTATCTTGTGTGTTATACTATTAACCTTAGAGTAAGTAATATCGTTTGCCTATTAACAAATCCTCCTGATAAACCCTCTGTGAAACCGCAAAGAGAGTGTGGCATACACACCCTTCTTCTAACAAGGGCCATATATCTTATTTTTAAATTGTTAATGAAAGGAAAACTGCCACTTTCCAACTATTAAAATAAAACATTGGAAACAGTAAAACTAGCCGGTTAGCGAGGAAACAAAATATTGGAGATAATTAATATTCTTCATAGATACGCTTAAGTTTTGGGTGTCAATATTATTTTGCCCAATAGAATTAACCGGTTCTGTTATCCCCAAATATATATACAAATTTTCTGCGCGATGAAAAATTATCGTTATATTAAGAAAGGAGTCAAGCGTGGCTATATCACATTACATACTAGCGATATATAGAAGACAACACACATAAAATTAGAAGTATAAAGATTGAGCACCACAATCTGGATTTTATTTATCACCTAAATTATTACATCCACATTAGAGATACCAAGATGATAAACTATACCATGATATCAATATTCTAAATTGCGCGCACAATCCAAGTTCCCGTAAAGAAACAATTTACCTTCTAGCGTATATCCCCGATCTGTTCTTTTTATACAATCTAATATATATTTAGATCCCTCTTTAAATGAAGTAAACCCTACCACAAGTCCTGATACTACCGGGTGCCGAAAAACCTTGCGTTAATTGTTTTTAAATATTGTAGCTATTTTCTTTTAAAAAAGAATAGTATTCATTATCACTTATAAATAATTTTATTATGGTTATATCTGAACTAATTTCAAAAAAATTTTATAAATATTATAAAAAGGCCTCAAAGAATAAACCTAAACAAAAATCTCTTTCACACAGATCGAGAGTATAAAATATTAGTACACAAGTTCCAAATTGATCTATTACATAATTAACGCGAAAAATTGAATCCTTCCAACTCAAGAAAATTCAAATTTAAATCTTATAACACTAACAAATGCTAAAATGCTATATTTACATAAGCAAACACAATGTTAATAAAGATGCATATATTTGCACCCATACACACCTCATATTGCCATATTGATATAGTAAATGATATATTGAATAAATAAATAAAGGATGATATACACGAATATTATATCATAAACTGTATCCCTAAAATAGAATATTATTACTCGTAGGATACATATTTGATCTATTGCTTTAGAGCTGTACATAGATACAGTGATTAAAAATCAACACACTTCACACTCGGATCGAAAGAATTCGCACAACACACCAGGTTTGTTGGTACTTCTATGAACTCCGTCTCTGAGATGCGTTAAATCGTCTATTGTCATCACACATAAAACAGAGCGTAATATGTACGAGTGCTTGTATCAAAAAAAAAGAGTAATTACCCTGGACTGCAAGTCTCTTGTATTCTCCAAATTTTTTTTTATATGCTGTCACACGATTTAACACAAAAGACAGAATATATGGTTAATTATCCATGTCCCTTAAAGTACCACAGGTGAAACAAATCAAATTTAAAACTATGCGTTAACATTAAATTATCTTATCTCTTGAAACATTCCAAAACCAATGATGCAACGAGGGAGTACGCCGATATCTTATGGTCACAACCACGAAACTAATGGGTAAAACTAAATACATCAGAATGGCAAGCGCAATATATCGATACGACACAATATACGTGTTCAGACATTATATACAAACACCCACTCAATCTAGCGGTATCTGACTGTCTTGACTGTAAAATAACAAGATCTTATTCGGATAGAATGTCATATATCTGATCTAGCAAAAGTGGTCCCACAAGGAACAATAAACACAGAAACAAACCACAATTATTAACTGCGAGATCGATCTATGATGTGTATTGATGATTAGTTTAGCATTATATCCTTAGCACACTAACGATTAATAACTCAATCAGCACGTTGATCTCTCTTTACAATAGAGTATATGCATAACTATGGTCCAAATTTCTTTATACTTTATAATCATTAGTTCACATATTAGCATAGTATATGCTAAATGCCGAAGGGGTTCAATACTAGGTAGCGGCCTAGTAGTCATACAAAGTCCCAAGTCCATGTCAAAAACATAATAATATCTAGTCCACACACACAACCATAACAAAAGAGTAAACACGCGTAGTCAAACTTCATACTAGATATGATGAATATACCCACTCATACAATAAAAAATATTAGATGATGTGTGTGTTTAAATTTAGAACCATATAGTTTAAAGAAATTTACAATCTGTATTACCAAACCTAAAATTATCTGTCTAGAAAATCTTTTGATATAGTCATGTGTCGGTATAATGATAACATCCCCACAATGATATTAAACGTGCGAGTTACGTAATCAAAATATGAAATAACACACATTTAAAGTGACAAAATTTGGAATTAAATATACTAGCATTTCTTAGATAAACATATAAGCAAAACTTACTAAAACAAATAATGTGCTTGAAGCTTATATATAAAATTTGACTATTTACCATCCTTTATACACTAAATAAAGAATAGAGGAAATAATACAACATAATTATTAAATGAAACTTATTAGACATTTTATACACATAAAGAAAAAGAATAAAAATCTAATTCTAAATTTCACGGCTATTACACACTATATATATTAGTTCGAGTTGAAATGAATCAAAAGATATATACACATACGAGATATGAAACAAATTGGAACTATATCTCATACATATTTAGAATTATTTTCTATGTGCTTTATTGTCATGCATAATCTGTCTTTTTTGTAAGTGTCCTAAGTTATGCAAACATGTAATTAATAGTACGTAACATAACTACACATAAGAGAAAGAGAAATCAAGTATATATAGAAAGTGTAATATCATGAGATGCGAAATACACACACAAATATCATATCTATCAAAATTAACGAATTCCGTATGTGAACACTCTAAACCCAGTCCCAGAAATCGTAAATCATGTATAACTTCGAAAGGTGATTCAAATTACTTATGTTACACACAATATAACTCCTTCAACCATTCCACATAAATTTTAACAATCGGCGATTAAGAGCAATTTAAATTACCTGTAAAACAACACATCGAAGATCTAGAACCCTTTAAAAATCTTACACTTTCACATGATTCCTACCAGCTACTGAACCTAATTAGTTTTCGTGTTGTATCACCGCCCACATTAATTGTATATGCTATAAAGTTTATATATCTAGTGACCGTGTCATCAAACGAATCCAAACGTATAGCAATATATATATGCAATACAACTTCAATTTACTGAATTGTCCTGTATAAAACAATAAAATCGCGTAATACGCGAAACGAATATAAAAGAACAACTGAGTTATTAACTATGCGCCTTGATTGCCCTCTGCTCTCAAAGTAAGAAATGAATAGACAATCCGTTTTAACAAAAAAAAGAAGACCCCCAAAAAACCGTGCAATGAAGAAAGTGCTTATGAATAAATCTGAATATATTATCTCACTTTGCTAACAAAATAAATTTTTATATATAATGAAATGCGATGAGTGACACTGTTATTCAGTACATTTAATTTGCCTAGAAAGACATTGCAAACCTTTTCTCATCTAGTCCAAAAAATCAACCCAACGTTACTGTATTACACAGTGACAAAAGATCTACCGCCCACAATTGAAGTATGTTGAAATTTTTCGCTAAATTACATCATCAATTCCGATTCATTCATTGAGCTTTAAATGACTATTTGTAAAGTCATTTAATGTCAAAAATTGCAAAAAATTAAAAAGAAAAAAAAATATCCAGGTATTGAAAATCGAAAATTTTTTGTATCAAATTCTGCACATACAACAATACGAATAATATTTACATACCACCGAGCCACACCCAATCAAACGATACAAACTGTCCAGTACCTGTCATCAGATATGCACGAACAGAATCGCTGATCTGTATAGCTCGCAACATAATCATCTTTTCTTCCAAATTCTGAATTATTATCCAATGTGTCATAGAGCAGAAAAGGCAATAGGCTATACTTTGAAAATTTTCTGTTTCTATCAATTTCTATTGTGGGGTAACTTTATTAATTGTGTGCATCCAATTATCACCTTTTAATTTTAAGAACATATGATATAAAATATAAATATAACTCTTCATTACTGACCAAAAGTCCTAGTAAATCCTGTATACTCTACTATAACCTAAGCGATCAAAACACACTAAAGTAAGGCGCTAATTATATTACATCGAGGAATGTGATTTACTAATTAAGAAGTGCAGTCTATGTCAAAAACCGATGTACAGTCAATACTATTTAAAAATAACGAAACAAAAAAGTATAAAGGCATTTTTACTGTGTGTATTTTTTTATTGATAATATGCTAGTCGTGCAAACACAAATATTAGATTGACTGTGAGTTACAGAAGCGAGATAAACAAGAATTGCAAACCAATGTAACCACTCAACCTAAACCCAAATGAGGCCTTATTCTGAAACTGAGATAAAACTAAACCTCGATTTAAAGCTAGTGAATCCTAATCAACTCTAGTTAATCAGTTTAGCTATTAAATATGATATCGCGAAATATATAATTAAAATATATATTCAGTCATTGTTTTATATAGTTGCTCATATCATAGCTTAAACCTCAAAATTATGTGCAATAGAATAAACCATAATGGCAAATACTTATGAGAAACTGCTTTTTTAACCATTCTATGATACAGAGCTGCTCTTTAATCACTTGAGTCTATAGTCACTGGTGCCAAGTGCCTAGTCGAATAATGACTTTAGCACCCACATTTTCACAAATTCAATACTTCTTTGAGGGCAAATATCGATTTAAATTATGGCGCGAACACCGACGTAGTATACAATAGAATCCATAACTCTCTACAGATACCATCACTCCTCCTCCCGACATTGGTATGTATTGAGATATCATATGCGCACGATGTGCCGCTTCGTCTCAGTATCTTACACTTATGATCCGCTTGGACCCATCGCCTCGAGATATGTGTATGGTGAGAAATATGCTGGCCGCCTCGTCACACCGCATAGAGTGCCGAAGCCACAGCAGCACCGCAAAATCCATTGAATCCATCTATGTCTCTCAATTGGTCATTCCACACATCGAAGAGTGGAACGTTAAGAGAACTTATATAGATACTTGTTTCTTAATCTGGGTCGACTATTAAAGTGAATAACATGTCGTGTTATAATTACACGTATGCATATTTACTCAAATATAACTATCATATATAAGGATATGTGTTGAAATTATAGTGAATCCATGAACCTATGGTATCTACTGTATTACTGAATCTACTATAGAAGAGATATATAAATAAAATAAACAAAGATGTTTGCTAATAAATTTTTCATTTAGTTTGTAAAAATTTAAGTCCCTGCATATATGAATATTCCTTACAATTTACGCCTACTTTATTTGCGAGAAGTCAAAAATTAAGATTGTTTCATACAACAGTGTGTTTTTTAGCTAGACGTTCAAAATCGTTCTCTACATGCAACATATAAAAGTCTAAGGAACATATTATTAGTTATTACAGTATAAAACTAATATACAAATAACAAAAAGAATTCAGTGTGTACACACACACACAAAGAAAATAGATAACTAGTGTATTTTGACACCACCCAATACTGCGAGAGTCTTGAGATTGCGAGAAAATTGGAATGATAGAATTTTTCGGACAAATAATTTCGTTATTTGACATTTTTACCGAAGTGTATTATCTTGATATGATTAATCACAGCATGTCAGCTCATACAATAGTATATATATTTTAAGATCATCAAAATTGTAGACTATTAACCACTTATTTATTGTATATATTGTTCATACTAGTGCTTGAATTACAATTAATATCACTGAATCTAGCACAGATCATACGTACTGCTCATAAGAACTCGATTACCTTTAGAAATCAGTCAATTACTTCTCATTTACACGCATATAGTCAGCGAATTCTATGCCAATTAACATTACTTAAAAATTTATGCAGGCCTTTCATATTTAAATTTGCACGAGTTTTTTGTCTTCTTTTTTTGTAAAACGCTATTCATTCTTACTTTGAGAGCAGGCATGTTTTAAGTGTTCTTTTAATTCTGCAGCAGGATTATTTTACAGACAATTCCAGTAATTGAGTTGTATTGATCATTTAGCGGACTTTTGCAGGCACATTAAAGAAAATAAATTGTGTTAACACTGGCTCTGTAAAACATATTAGTTTTTAAGGTTTATTGCAGTTCTCCATAATAAAATTTTCCTGGGAGAAAATTGAAAAGAATTTGAACTACTTTCGGAAAGAAATGTTAATCATTTTAAAATTGTGGCATTTTTTTCTCAATACTTTTTAGAGTTGTCGCTTTAATACATTTGAACTGAATAAGTCTGAAACACACTAACGATTAGTAAAATTTTTTATATTTTTTGACAATTTTTTTAAAACATATGAAATATATAATGGTATCCGTGAAATTTAGAAATACAATAAGATTTTCAAAAGTTATTTATGTTATTTGTAAAGGATGGTAAATATATTATAATATTATTGATGTTTTTGAAGTTGTTTGTGTTTCTCTAAGAAATGCTAGTATATTTAATCCAAATTTGTACTTTAAATGTTGTAATTTCATATTTTTTACTCCAATTAAGGATGTTATAAAGCATAAAGTTCAAACTATTTATGTGGTCATACAGATTGCTAAATTTCCTTTAAATATATATGTGTTTTAAAACATATAAATATAAATGACCAATTATGAAGTGACAGCTTACTTGTTATTTGCTATATTACATGGATTGAATTATCAGGCCGCCTACCTATATTGAAACCCCTTCGGCATTAACACTGATTTTTAAAGAAAGAAATAACTAAGTTAGCATTTTTGTATTAAGACACGGTGATACAGTATTTTGTTAAGAAATCAAAATAATCATACACACATAACACACAGAAAAATGGTTATCGTTATATGATCTTTAGACATTGAACACCCGAAAATTTACTTTCAGAAGCAATGACGCTGGTGACATTTTTAATTTAAATTTTGACGTCACGAACGTCATTTGTTTTACCATTAGCTTGTGCCAGATCGCGTACCCCTTGTTATTTGTAATTTTCACAGAATAGTTATTTGTTAACATATTATTTTGATTTTTTCACTGTATGTTAAGGACATGTTCCATTATTTGTCTTTTGTAAAATCGTGTACACATATTAAAAAATGTGAACAATACAGATGCAGTCCACGAACTTTTTGAACAGCCCTCGTACATGTATTTTGTGATGCATAAGCATAACACAACCAACAAACCCACTAATCCAACAAACACTGATTGGGTCTTTCGACCGGGTAGGAGTTATTTTTTAAATAAATGTTCTAGTCACTTAAGCAAAAACAAAATCCGAAATTAGAAGTTAGAAATGAATAACCTTTTTTTCACACTATTCTAAATAATTGCAATGAGTTTTGCAAAATGCTTTATACATGCAATGAATGCATTTCTTTTTAAATAAATTGAATTCTTGAGTTGAATTCAATTCGTTTTATAATCAATTGAAACTGCAATATTTCTACTCATGATTTAGTTTATTAAGCTTTTTATTTTATAAAAATTTTAAATGTTCAATATAAAATATTTAAATGAAATGATACCATTCAAATAAAAACAAAATACCAGCACGATCAGCTTGCAGTTTACTTCATTTAAAAGCAAATAAAGTGTTAAAAATAACAGTCGCTCAAGCTGTCAGAATTTCTTTACGAACTGTTTCCAGCAATTTAGTATTATTGAATTTTCTCTGTTTTTGTTAATGTGTAAAAAATCGATTGCGCTCGTACTTCTACTTTGCTCTTTTTTCAAGTTTATTACAGCTTGCCTTGATTAAATATTCACTGGGAGAAAATTTGAAATACTTTTTTGGGGATAGAATGGTAATTATGGAGCAAATATTGACACCTTGTTTGTTTTATGTTGAAGGCAGTCACCTTCATCATTTTAACAAAATATGCTATGAGGTTATTTCCCTCCTGTTTCAGTTTTCAGAACATAAAGCAAACAATATATATAAGTAATATACACAAATGTACGTCAAATATATAAATAATGAATTATCATGTATGGTAACAATGAATGCTGCATGTAATTCCATATAATGTAATATCCTAAGAGCCTAGGGCCATTTAATCAAATGTTTTTTTTTTAAATCTGAAACTTACACCAGAGCAAGTATATAGTCTCTCCCTTGGCTCCTAGTCTAAAACAATGAAATGTTGAAACATTGATTGATAACAAAACACACATGCAAGTATTTTTAAGAATATTAATAAAAATGATTCGAAACTACACATTTTTTATTCAGTTGTAAAAAAAGATACGTTCTAGGACATCAAATGAATAGAAATCAATCCCACTCTTCACCTTAATTGTGATCTATATTTATTCAAATACGGACAAACAAAAACTAAATGAACACTTCTTTTGCTTTAGTCTGATATTAAAACACGACATCAATATTTCATGCCAATACATACAGATCAAATTATGCTTCTGTTTTAAACATTTAGAAACGTTACTTGTTTAAGATCATGAAAACATTTTCATATTTAAAGACCAATCTCTTCCTGTAATCGTCTTAAAAGGTTGGGCAGAAACAGAAACTGTCGACATTCTTCAAAATTACTGAATCTGTTTCAATTCATTTCTTTACCACAAAATATTATGAATAAATGTAAAGGCTTGGAATAAAATTTACCTATGACAAACTAAAATGAATGCTATTATAATAAACAACGCTTTTTTATTTATTTGATTTTCTAATTATCCACTTGTGCTTTATTACAATCGTGCGTTAAAGTTATAAGATTTGGAGCACTGAAATAAAATAAAGATATAAACAGTAAAAGATGAAACAAAAAACTCATTTAATCTTTGAGAAGTTTCCTTTTAATTTCATAATCTCTCTTTCACGGCGTCTGTTCTTTTTTTGTAAAATTTGTCAGGGATTTGAATTCAATTAAGTTTCGCAATCCTTGAGATCCTTCAGGTTATATATACAGATGTCAATGTAACATTTTTAAATATATTTACTGTTAATAAACATTAACGACAGCCTTAACTTGGATTTTTATTTATTTATTTATTTATTATTATTATTATTGTTATTATTATTATTATTATTATTATTATTATTATGTAATCTAGTGAGTACTGAATTTTGTGTATATTTATTTTCAGGTTTTATCAACTGAATTCATTCTAATTGAAAAATCACAAAAGTAAAGGTAAGATAGTTTGTCTGATACACTGTGCGTAATCATTTGGATTGGCTTATTGAAATACAGGACATAAGATTGTCTTGGCTTTGATTTATAAATGGCGTTATTTTGTTTCCTAGTTTCAAAAAGTGTTTTGTTATTGCTCATGCTACGTTGATATTGTAGAACAGAACAGAGCAGAACATTTCTTTTATTTCATAGACACAACTTACAAAACATACATTTTGTAATAATATGTGAACAAATAAACAATTAGTTTACAACATAATATATATATTACAGCATTTTTAACTATTACTATACAGGTTGGTGTGATATGGGGATGGTGATCATATCTTTATTCTATCATTATTAAAGAAATTTCTGAGCATAGGAACAAACATCAAATATTATTAAGTTTGTAAACATAATTATGGTATCAAATGTTCAGTGATTCAGTATGCATTACTAATTGTTTAATTTCATGTATGAAGCGAGAGAAAAAAGAAATTTACAGTATTCATTCTTTGTTTATATATATGTACATGCATAATCATGTGACATTTACATGTTCTTAACAAAAAAGTCAGTAACACACAGAAAAAAGAAAATAGAATCCAAACACATACATAATAAATAGTCACAGTATATAAATGATTGTCTGAATAATTTTGAAAATATTATAGATGATGTTGCATCAGCTCTATTTAAGAAAAATATAAAAGTTATTAATAATTTAAATAGTGAGCATAGCGTTAAGACTGATTGCCCTTGGTATAATAATGAATGTGCCGAAAAAAGATAAGCATTTTTACGACTTTTAAATTGTTATCGTAATAACCCTTGTGACGAAAATAGAATTAATATGGTTAAATGTAGATCAGAATATAAAAAATTATTACGTACATGTAGATTTGAATATGATAAACAGAAAACGTCAAATTTTGAAAACAATAAACTGAAGAATGCTCGTTTATACTGGAATATGTTAAAAGAGTCTGCAGGGCTTAAACCTGCAGAAATTCCATTGTCGAATTTTGAACATTATTTTAGAGCTGTAAATAACCCAGCTGATAGATTTTTTGTTCCTGATGATGATATATTAGAGTTTAATAGTAGATATAGAGATGAAGAATTTAAAGTCATGTTTCAAGAGTTAAATGTAATAATTACAGAATATGAGATAAAACAAGCAATTAATCAATTAAAACGTAATCGATCTGCAGGCCCAGATTTGCTACTTAATGAATTTTTTATATCAGGAGAAGATGTTTTTATTCCTTTATTATGTGTTTTATTTAATAAAATTTTTGAAACCGGATATTTTCCTGATAGATTGTCAGAAGGATATGTCATTCCGTTACATAAGAAAGGTAGTGTTAATGAAGTAGAAAATTATAGAGGTATCACATTGTTAAGTAGTCTTGGTAAATTATTTTCAAGTGTAATTAATACAAGGTTAAAAAATTGGGCTGAAAAATATAATGTCTACATTGAAGCTCAGGCGGGTTTTAGATCAAATATGAGTACTATAGATAATGTTTTTGTTTTAAATGGTTTAATATCGCATTTTATAAATCAAGGAAAACAACTTTTTTGTTTATTTGTTGACTACAGTAAAGCATTTGATTACGTTGTTAGGGAAAATCTTTGGTACAAGCTTATTCAGTTAGGGTTAAGAGGTAACATTTTAGATGTCATTCAATCTATGTACAAATGTGTAAAATCAAAAGTAAAGTATTTGAATAATTTAAGTAATGAATTTACATGTACACTAGGGGTAAGACAAGGTGAATGTTTGTCACCGTTTCTTTTTTCTATGTTCTTAAACGACTTAGAAGATACATTTTTAAAAAGTGGTGTTGAAGGAATAGATGTAAATATGTTTAAAGTTTTCCTGTTATTATATGCGGACGATATCGTAATTTTTGCAAACTCAGCAGAAGAACTTCAACACAATATATGTCTCTTGTATGATTATTGCAATACATGGAAGTTAAAAGTCAATGTATCTATAACGAAAGTTATGATTTTTAAAAGAGGTGGTAGACTTCCAAGTAATCTTCAGTTTTATTATGATGGTAATTTGATTGAAATTGTTAATACATTTACATATCTTGGTATTGTATTTACTTGTGGTGGATCAGTTACAAAAGCACAAACAATGTTAGCTGGACAAGCACAAAAAGCTATTTTTAAACTTAATAAATATTTATATAAATTTACGTATATTAAACCAAGGCATAAGCTAAATCTTTTTGATACATTAATTACACCTATATTAAACTACGGTAGTGAGATAATGGGTTTTACGGTTAGCCAAACAATGGAACGGGTACACTTACAATTTTGTAAAAATATTTTGGGAGTTAAAAAAACTACACAAAATGATTTTATTTATGGAGAACTTGGTAGAATATCATTTCATTGTAGACATCTTTTCAATATTGTAAAATTTTGGATGAAAATATTGTGTAGTAATGAAAACAAATATGTTAGTAGAGTTTATAAATTGTTGAAAAGTGATTTTGAAAATAACCCAAATATAGTAAACTGGTGTTCAAAATTAAAACAACTTTTATGTTCTTTAGGATTTTATGATGTCTGGTTACAGCAGAGTGTAGGAGATATTGATATGTTTCTAGCAATTTTAAAACAACGTTTAAAGGAGCAATTTTAAAACAACATTTAAAGGACAATTTTACATAATTCTAGTAGAGCTTTATTTTATAGGATAATAGCAAATTTTGAGTTTCATTCATATCTAGATATTTTTAATGCAAACAAGGTGTGGATTACGAGTTACCTCTCATAGGTTACAAAAAGAGGCTGTACGTTGGTCCAGACCTACAAGAACACCCGTTAATGAACGAAAATGTTTAACGTGTAATGTTTTAGAGGATGAATACCATTTTATATTAGTATGTTCAATGTATACTGAATTAAGGAAACAATTTATTCATAAGAAATACTGTAAACATTCAAATATGGTAAAATTTATTGAATTGTTAACCAATGAAAATGATAAAAATAGAAAGAAACCAGGAATTTTTGTATATAAATCTTTTAAAAAAGAGAAATGAAATGCTATACGGTTCAGTTGAGTAATGATTTATTTTTCTTGTAAACCTACTTATTTGCATAGTTGTAAAATGTGAATTTAAAACATCGTTCTAGATATAAAAAAAGACATGTAGAAATTTGATATTTAATGCAATTTTCATGTTACATGCTTAAATTTAATCCATGATTCCCGTCTTGCATTTTGTTTCGGTAAGGCTGGTAGTTAAAATGGATGTAATTTGTATGTTCTTGTTATACTATATATATAAATATTGTTATTTTTGTACTAAATTCATGCAAGGGTTATCTTTCTTTTTACGAGAAAGATAACATATTACTACATGTATCTCAATGTATATATATATACAAATTCTGATTGTAATTTAAGGAGAAAATAATGTTTTTCAGATTACTAGTCTTAACAAATTTATACTAAAGTCATACTTTAAATGATATGAAATGAAATTATTAAGAATATTAAGCTTTCTTATGTCATGCTTGACCTTCTCCAATGAAAAGTCTATGTAAATCTAATATTAATTTTGTTCGCTGTATTATGCACATAAATCATGCTCACTTTGTATTGTACATGTATATATGTATGCTTGTATTGCCATCATGGGCGAATAGCCTTATGGAATAAATGAAATAAACTCTCTATAAACGATTTGAACCCCAACCGGATCTTGTGAGAAGATTTTAGTGTCAGCCATATTCTGCCACTTCACTTGTTTACGATATTGGTATTTATATTGATACTGATGGACGTTAGGTTAGTAAATCTATATTTATATTATAAGAGAGAAACTTTATTAAATGTCTAAGTTATGCAAAACATAAACGTTAGCACGAAGGCTATAAACTAATCGAAACTCACGAACAGCTTTCATGTGAACAACATTGAACACGAACAAAAATCCGTCTTATTCCAATGTTGATTTAGTTAAACATTGAATTTTGATATCGGACTACTAAAGTAATCAATAACAAACGATAATTTAGTCATATGCATAACATATTGCTGTATCTTGAACATAAATTTAAGAGTTTTACCAAGGAGGTCATTTCCGTAAACTGAACGTCCTCCTTGCTGGTGATTGTGAACCCTACTTGTGAGTTTACGAATTTTATCTGTACCCTGACTTGTGAGTATTTTTAAAGATTTATTGGAGAAAAAGTTTATGTTCATTGCGATTTTGTATCAATTATTGCCAGAAAATATAAATAATTATAATAGAATTTTAGTATATAAGGTGGGATCTAAGGTATTTACCGAGAATTGGTTTAACTGATAATATTGTTAATCATTTGTTTAATAAAATATATAATGCTATGTATATTTTTCTTTCGGATCACCATGCAAGAATACAACTGCATATACTGTTCAGTAAAGACTACGAATTTCAATGACATCATGGACCACATAATTATTCGCCATCCCGACTGCAACTTGAAAATAAGAAGAATAAAATTTCCTACTTAAAAAATTTCAGCGTCACAGCCAATAACGTAAACGAAAAAAAAGAAGTTTATAACACCAATAGCTGAAACACTGACAATTAAAATTTCAAAATTTCCCGAATATTCTCCGTTTAAAAAGATGCCAAAATTGTCGACGTCTATGAAAGATATACAAGAATAAAAGTCGTACATGTCAGAAAAAGAAAGTCAATTAATTTCTGAGAATATAAAACAGTGTTTTAAAAAGCAGAATGAAAGCAACGGTAGGTGAAAAGCTTTCAACATGTTGAAATAAGTAATCTGCAAAAAAATCTTGTACATGTAATGATATTTCGAGTTTTTTTTTGATACGTGACGTTATATAACGGTCACGTCAAAACTAACAACAATGCCGTTGAACTAAATATAAACAATTTATAGTACATATGTAATATTTTAGATTTATATCTTTCCAAAGAAAAATGAATGGTAAGTGAAGGTAAGGTTAGTTAGTTAATTATTCCTATCAAGAAATAATTGTCTTTCTGATTCGTATAAACAGCCACTTCATGCCGGTATTTTCGTAGACAGTGAAAACATGACGAAGCACCTCCATTCATATGCAGTTATAGTTACTTACATAGAACTAAAACGTGTACCCTTCTCTTGTGACACAATAACTTCATATTCTGCACATCAAAATTAGGAACATACGACTAAAACACAATTAAAATCATCAAAAGTGACTCGCGAGTAATGGGTTCAGTGAAAACACAAGTAGGGTACAGATCATTAAAATTGTTTTAGCAAGACGGGTACAGTTATCAGAAATGTCGCCTCTATTATTTACTATGTTTTATCAATATTCAAAGATATTTTCACAAGTGTCTGTCCGGTAACATGAGGTTAAGACAATAAAGTTAAGATTCAGATATGAGTTATAGTGAAATAAAACAATTTTAGGCATACATTTGCTTGTGTAATCGGCGTGTGTTGACATAAACAAAATATGAGGCGAAGAGCACAGCATTTTATGCGCATATATTTTACGAAGAAGGTTATGGATGTATATTTAAGCAAAGATAAATTATCTCTTAATATGAATCAAATGTTAACATACCGTAACATATTAAATTCAAGCCGATTTTTAATAGTTTAATGTGTCATCCCGCCTGATTGTACGTTTAGATGCTGAATTCTTCTCACAAGATCCGGTTGGGGTTCAAATTGTTTATATACTGTGATAGTGAATAATATAAATTACAAGTACCATGTTGCCACCCCTATTATAATTATTATAAGTATTATTTGAACATAGTTTCGCCCGTTTAGATCTTAGTTGGGAGAATTGCATGGTACCGATAAAGTCGTGGAATGAGTGTCACTTTTTGCAGGGTATTTCATTGTATACATATCTTCCTTGGTGTTTTAAATATCTTAAAGTTTAAATAAATAACATTTTGTTGTTTGCTAAAATTATAACAATCTCGTAGATTGCCTAATCAAATCAGTAGCATTTTGTTTCCCTACCGGGAACGAGACAATACATGTCCCGCTGTAAATATCAAGTTTTTGTCTGAAAACGTTGCTAGAGGTAGTACATTTATTTAGTTAATATTGCAAAAATGCTTTATCAACACTAAATAATAATTTCATGCATTCTATAATTGTATCCGTTCTTCCGTGGAAGTATTTATAGCTATACCTTAATTATACCCCTTTTCAAAGAAGTAGGGGTATATTGCTTTGCATTTGTCTGTCGGTCGGTCCGTCGGTCTGTCTGTCGGTCCGTCGGTCCGTAGACCAAATTGTTTCCGAGTGATAACAAAAGAACGCTTATACCTAGGAACTTCAAACTTGCTATGATGATTGTTCATGACCAGTAGATGACCCATATTGATTTTGGGATCAAAGAGTCAAAGGTCAAAGTCACATTGACCTTGTATGTAAAAACGGTTTCTGATCAATAACTTAAGATCGCTTAGGCCTAGGAACTTCAAACTTGGTATGCTGATTGTTCATGACCAGCAAATTACCCCTTTAGATTTGGGGGCAAGGGATCAAAGGTCAAGGTCACATTGGCTTGTAGGTAAAAACGGTTTACGGTCAATAACTAAAGAACGCTTAGGCCTAGGAAATTCAAACTTAATTTGATGATTGTTATTGACCAGTAAATGACCTCTATTGATTTTAAGGTCAAGGGGTCAAATGTCAAGGTTACATTTACCTTGTAGGTAAAAACGGTTTCCGATCAATAACTAAAGTACGCGTGGGCCTAAGAACTTCAAATTTGATATGAGGATTGTTCATATCCAGCAGATGACCCCTTTTGATTTGGGGGCAAGGAGTCAAAGGTCAAGATCACATTGCCTTGTAGGTAAAAACGGTTTCCGATCAATAAATGGACAACTCATGGACCCTTGACCTTCAAGCTTTACAGATGCATTGCTTTTGGTCAGAAGGTGACATCAATGGATTTTTTGGCGTTAAGGGGTTAGCGGTCAAGATCACATTGACCTTATTGGTAACAACGCTTTTTGATCAATATTCCAACTCATTGGTCCTTTAATTTACCTTCAAACTTCACAGGTGCATTGGTCTATGCCAGTAGATAACCCCTATTGATTTAAGGGTCTAAGGTCATTGTCATATTGACCTTGTATGTAAAGAATGTTTCTGACCAATAACTCAACAACTCAAGTTGCCTTGGTTGATTTTCTTTATTTAACTTAAAATCCTTTTGGTATACACATTTCAAGGTCTTATGTAATATATCAACTAGGCTGTCATTAATGAGGCCTACATGATTTATAAAATTATATGCATAATATTATTAGGTAAGATTTGAAATATCTTTGTCATAAAATGCTGCACACAACATTTGCGGTCAAAATTATCTAGAGACTTGTCATAGCCAGTAATTGACCCTTATTGATTTTTTGGTCACTAGGTCAAAAGTCATCATAATAACCTGATCACATGACTAATTGGCTGACGATAGGGGGGCATACATGTTTAACAACCATATCTTGTTTCTTTAAATTCAAATTTATGTCCAAATTTTGATAACTATGATAAATTGAAGTTTATCATAATTAGAATTGATGCGTTGATAGAATAGAAAC
>NW_026856613.1:0-5007 GCF_026571515.1 Ruditapes philippinarum | reverse complement strand
CTTGATATAACTCTGCATAGAGCAAATAACTTAAGGACGTTTTCGGGAGTTTTCATATAGACATATAGGCAAAAACGAAAATTGTTCAATAGAATTTTTTTAAACTTGGTAACAGAAACATTTTAAATGAAAAAACTTGGGGTCACCGTTATTGTTTTTGAGTTATCTACCCCTGAATCACAATTTCTACTTATTTGAGGTCAATTTAAGGGCAGATAACTTATACATGCATTAATTAATTCTAGTTTTTACTTCTGGATAAGAAATTCTATTGAAAAGTTTTCATTTTGCCTATATGTCTTTATGAAAACTCCCGAAAACGTCTTTAACAGGACTTAATCATAGCAAAAACTTAAGTTTATGCATTATTATGTTTAACAAGCATTTGTTATGTGTAAATACATTCATTGAGAAGTAGTGTAGGCCAATGGTTTAAAGATCAAGGTCACAATTAACTAGATAAACCTTTGACATGTTTCAGCTTTGCCATTTGTTTAAGAAAGTTTTTAATCTTTATGAGATAATTGTAATTCATTAGTGTATGACAAACATTCTTTTCATGTCGATGATTTACTATTTTTCAGGTAAACCTATCTTTGCATGTTTTTTTTTTTCTGGTGAAATTATAACTTGATTTATTGCATTTATTTATTAAATTGTTGAAATTATAACCACATTCCTTTTGCTTTAAAGGTCAAGAAGTCAAGGGTCAAGGTCAATTTGATTTGTATTCAGTACTTTGTTATTATGACATGTTAGATATATCATAAAATCCGTCTCACTTGTGTAATTAATTTTGTTATTGAAATTGTCATATGTATCGAAAACTATTAAGGTACCTCTTTTTGACAGATTTTCAAATGTTAAACTTTAAATTCCTAAGTAGGATGTTTGTCAGTAATTTGTTTTTGAATTATTGAATTGACAGATTAAGTAAATCTATTATGCATTATTTAACTTAGCAGATTGCTTTATATTCATTCCTTCTCTTTAAATTTGTTTGCTCATTTCAATCAATTAAGTAATTTATTGAATAACTAACAATTTATTACAGAAAACCTACCATATGCAAAAAGAGATATAAATCCCACATTTCAAGTCATTTGATTGGCTAATAAGACAAGGCCAGAAAATGATACTGAACCAATGACTAAAATTTAGTGGGTTTTTTTATTTCTTTATGTGAACATATTTTAAAGAGGTTAAAGTTAGTTTTAGGCAGTTATTCAATAAATTAGTGCTTTTTTAGCTCGACTATTCGAAGAATATGAGAGCTATTGTAGTCGCCCCGGCGTCGGCGTCAGCGTCCACGTCGGCGTCTTGGTTGGTTAAAGTTTTTTGTAAATTCAAATATCTCAATTATTGCTTGAGATATTCAATTGAAACTTAAAATACTTATTTATAGTAACAATGTACATCAGATTGACAAGTTTGATAACTCTACCTACAATATTGACAGAATTATGCCCCTTTTTAACTTAGAAATTTTGGTTAAAGTTTTTTGTAAAGTCAAATATCTCAATTATTGCTTGAGATATTCAATTGAAACTTGCAATACTTATTTATAGTAACAATGTTCATCAGATTGACAAGTTGGATAACTCTACCTACAATATTTCAGAATTATGCCCCTTTTTAACTTAGAAATTTTGGTTTATGTTTTTTGTAAATTCAAATATCTCAATTATTGCTTGAGATATTCAATTGAAACTTACAATACTTATTTATAGTAACAATGTACATCAGATTGACAAGTTGGATAACTCTACCTACAATATTGACAGAGTTATGCCCCTTTTAACTTAGAAATTTTGGTTAAAGTTTTTTGTAAAGTCAAATATCTCAATAATTGCTTGAGATTTTCAATTTAACCTTACAATACTTATTTATAGTGACAATGTTTATCAGTTTGCAAAATCGAATAACTCTGCCTGCAATATTTGCAGAATTATTTGTTTTGAAACTTAGAAATTTTGGTTAAAGGTTAAAGGTCTTCAAAGATATTTACTTGAAACTTTACACATGTACTTAGGGTCATAATTGGAGGGTCATAATTGTTGTATGTCACTGACTAAGTTCCATAACTCTACTCGCATTAAGGCTGATTCATCTCCCCTTTTCTACTAAGTCTCTTGGTTTATGTTTACGTGGTAAGGGTGCAAATTAATACACAGAAAATGTTCATTATTATCATTTATGTAAAGGTGATATATTTGGAAGTTGGAATACAAGCTCCTGATTGAGTATAATGTAATTGATATAGGCCATTTGATTATATTTTTTGTTGAATAAGGTGACAACTGAAATATTGTTTGTAGTAAGAAAGTTAAAGTTAAACATTTATGTTTTATTTCCTAGATTTCATTATTAAATTCTCAAAAAAATCCAGACTTGTTTGTATCTTGCAAAATTTCCTTTTTATTCATCCAATGGAATTTTGAAGTTGAATGTTTATCCTCGATGTAAAAAGATCATATGACTATGGACACCTAAAATGATTACAAGTGAATAAACTACATTACATTTGCTCGCTGATCAAGTAACTTGCAACCCAAATTTTAAGTAACTTTACTCTGGCAAATGTTAGAAATAGGAATTTCTGATGGTAGTAATGGGTTTGATTCCTGTGAAATGCTTTGGTAGTTTGCTGCCATGGATTAGTTTAGTACTGTTGTAACTCTCCAAGATATGACTGAAATATTGTTGAGACTGGTGAAAAAAGGCTGTTATTTCCTTTAAAATGTTGTTACAGTAATGTGTACTTCGGATTTTCCACACAATTATTATGCATACCTAGGAATGCACCTATATGCCACTGTGTGAGCTCACCATATTTGGACATACCCTCATTATTATGCATACCTCTTCATGTTAGTAGAAAGTTAACAACTACAAGTCTTTGTTATTTTTACAATTGTAAATGATATTCACAACCTATATGCATATGGGATATTGTGTGAAAATTTTCTATTCATTATCTTCACTACAAATAGGGTACCCCTTAATGATGTCACAGAATCAGATACCTCGTTCTGTAATATAGACCCGTATGTGTGTGTGTGTGTGTGTGTGTGTGTGTGTGTGTGTGTGTGTGTGTGTGTGTGTGTGTGTGTGTGTGTGTGTGTGTGTGCATATGTATTGACTTGCTAGTGTGTATGCCAAGGTAGCAAGCTTTGTTTCCTACATGGAAGTGAAGTGACTTGCATAGCGTGTATGCATGTGTACCAAACTTTATTGTTTTTAACCAGGTTTTCCATGGGAGAAACTTGTGTTATTAGATAGGGAACCTCATTGGGCATGTGGCTTTCACAATTCCTGTCCTTGCCATAACTTTTCCATCCTTGGAACAATTTCAATATTATTTGGCATGTGCTTTCACAATGACAAAATGTGTTGAATACAAAAATCAGATCTGTAGCTCAAATGTATAGGTCTTTTAGACAGGTTAAAGGTCACAATGTCCACAATGTTGTCCTTGCCATAACTTTGCCATCTTTAATGAGATTGTCCCTGTTGAAAACCTTGTTTCATTGCATTGCATAGCAATTTAGTGACTTGCATAGTGTGTATGCTAGTGAAGCTAAATTCATAGGCTTTTGTCAAAAAGCTTGTTTCTATGTGATCTCAAACAGTGTTAATCTGGATTAGGTGGTAAGAAGAATGAGGAAAATCTTTGATTGCTGTTGAAGTTAAATTTTTAATCGTTTCTTCATGAAACCTTGTCAGAATATTTCTTGCTTTTTTTTGGGGAGGGAGGGGGGTCTCAGAAGAGTGATACAGAAACCTCATAGTAGTCTTCTTTTACAGATATCAAAGAAGGCAAAAAGGAAAACAAGGATACTGGAAATGTTGAAAGGACACAGAAGAGACACAGGCAAGATGGTATGGTTAATATTTTCATTCATTGCACCATGGTTTAGTTATCTAAATAGTTAAAATTATTATGTTTGATTCCGGCAAAATTATGACCTCTGGCATTTGGCTGTCCACCAAAATAATCAAGGTCAGTGTTAGCTATTGACCCCAGAGTTGCAGAATTTTATTGAATGGTAAACGAAATTATGTATCTGTGTATCAGACTTATATAGGCAGAGTTATGGCCCTTGACTTGACATTTTAATTTGTGGTTTGCATTTCTCCTTAACTACTTGGGCTTAGGTCAGAAAACTTTCGGAAAATGGTTATTGGTTAGTCAAGTTGAGCCCCTTAGTTTAATTTCAACATCTGATTTGTATATTTAGAGTTACATGTATTTAGTATGTTACTTAGCAAAAATAGAGACATTCTATACAGAAATTTTGTTTCTCTAAAACTTATAATTTAGGATAGAATCACCAAACTTGAATTTTATTATCAGAACTGTAAAGCCTGAGTTATGAGGATTGACTTTGGTAAAAATGCACGGAAAATAAATGTTCGATTTATAATTCTTGTAGTATTTGTTGCTCCTTAACTATGTGACTTGACTAAATTTGAAGGAAAAATTCATTGGTAAGTGAAGTTAACCACTTTGGTTTTAATATCAGAACTGTGATGCCAAAGTTATGGTCCTTGACTGAACAAAAATAGATGTAAGGGCTCTTGTTTTCTGACAGAGTTGTTGGTAGGGACATCTGTGTCCCTAGGCTCATCAAATTTGCATGCATCAAATCATGGCTCGTTTGTTTAAAATGTTCATGACACATAGTTCTTGGAAGTGAAAAATATGTTAAAATGTATCTTAACATTGATTGTATTACTCAAGGAAGAAAAAAAAAGATTCAATCCTGTATTAACTATGTCAGGTTTTTGGGCCTTTAGTAGCAGCCATTTAGATTTAACCCTTGTCCGTCCTTCAGTCAGTCCATTCACTTTTGTGTCGCACATAACTTAAAAAGTGTTTGGCCTAGAGTCATGAAACTTTACAGAACTGTTGATCAGCATGTGTAGTTGTGCACGTGGGTATTTTCGTCTGGATATTTTTAGTATTTTCAGAGTTATTGCCCTTGACTTAGTTAAATTTTGCAA